>NC_047667.1:10359662-10657162 GCF_011762505.2 Arvicanthis niloticus | reverse complement strand
TGTCTAATTCATGGAACTTCCTTCTAAAAGAACTGAGCCCCCTCCCCCATCACTGACCTCATTCTCGAGCTCTAGACCCTCCCTCCCAGCACTAAGCCCTGTGTGCACAGGGAGAGCCAATTGGTCATCTTTGGGATCTCTCTTCATTTCTGCACAGAGAATAGAGAAGGCAGCAAATGGAGAGGGAGGCGAGGAGTAAATGGGAAGATAAACAGGATGAGAAATAAGGAAACAAAAGAGTGTGGAGAAAGGGGAGGGAGAGAGGAGGGAGGGAGAGGGCAGGGAGAAAGGGAAAGATGAAAAGAAGTGTCCTTTGGAAATGACAATGGACAGGGATCCTTTCAGAAGGTGAAAGCATGGAGGGAGGGGGAGAAAGAAGGAAACCTTCTAGAAATGACCAAGCAAGAGGCTCAAAGGATGGAAATGTTGGGTGAGGACGGACTGCGTGCATGTGGAAGAAGTGAAGTGAAGAGGGGCACAGTCTCCATCTCCTCTTGCCTACACAGAGATGCTCCCAAGCTGCCCAGCCCTGGTCAGCAGATATTTAAGGAAAAAGAGACAAAAAGCACAGACTTACCCTGGGAACTGTCTCAGTTTACCGAGGGTGGGGTACTCCCTGTGTATTCTGGGAGTGAGTTTAGACATCACCTGTCTGGCTTTGGGCCCTCCCTCCGTGCACCATGAACTCACTTCTATTCAGCTCAGTGTGTGCTAGCACTTACACAACTCCCTTCTCCTTTGTTCTTCTAGCTCCCTCCCTCTCTCTCCTTGATTCTCTTTCTTATCCTCTCCTTTTTTCTCCTTCACTCTTCCTTCCTTTTCCTGTTACCCCTTTTTCTCCCCTCCTCTCCTACCTCTCTCTCTTCTTTCTCCATCTTCTTCCTTCTCCTAATTCTCCTCCTTCTCCCTCCCCTTTCTTACTTCCTTCTAACTTCCTCCCCCTCCCTCTCCCCCTTCCTCCTCTTCCTCCTCTTTCTCCTCTTCCATAACCTCACTGAAAGCAGCAGCTCTTTCCCATTTCTCCAACCTAGTACTGCCTGGCACTCCCTGGAATCTGAGCCAGTGATAACTGAACAGATTAGCAAAGTGAAAGCGTGAATGATAAAATATATGTTCCAAGAATGAACTGTCCTGGAGTCCTGATAGCTTTGGAAGTTACATTGAGCTAGTGGGTGCAACTGGCCAGAAGACCCAGGATGAGGACCTACCCAGCCAGGTACCACACAGGATCATGTGCATTCACAGGAACATTGTTGAAATTCATTGAGTTGTAAACAATTTGAAGAGTGATAACTAAAAGAAGGTACTCCTCTGACCACTAGCAAAGCAGCCATGCTAGGCTCCTCACATCTCACCTGGTTTCATTAATTATGGAGGAGAAAAATGAGCCCCAAAATGGAATTCAAAGAGAATGTGGTTGAGAGTATTGAATCCTAATATTAAAAAGTAACTCTAGTTTTTTTTAAATGATCTAAGAGAGTAAACAAAGGCATAGGCTCTTATAATTTCATGTCTTTTTGAAATTATTTGCATTAATAATCCTCCCCCTTTTTGCCCCCATTCCTATGTATAAGGACGCAATTTTCTCTGACAATTTTCAGTGAACTATTGGGCTTCTAAGGATGCATTCAGAACAATAAATATGGTGTGCTGAAAAGTATGAAATTGGATACATTATATTTCTATATAAAATGTATTTTGTAAATTTCTAAATAAAAATTTTTATATATCAAATTGCTCTATGTATAAAAAATTCTGTTTTTCAAAAGTAAGATAATAACTTACTTATCCTTCAAGTTCAGATTTTACCATTTATGGGTAGTTCTATCAACACATGGAAGCTTTTTTGTTCTTATTCATGGCTACATTGTCTTATACTGATAAAATCAGTATAGCACAATTTATTGTTGCCTGTTGCAGTTAGCTTCAACTGTCATCTCTCACACAACCTAAAAGGGAATCTCAATTTTGGTATTGCCCAGATCAGACTGGCTTCTGGCTATTTCTATGGGGAACTGTCTTGTCAATCGATGTAAGAGAGATTAGCCCACCATGGGTCAAATCATTTCCCAGGCAGGTAGTCCTGGGATGTATAAGAAAGTTACCTATCTGTGAGCCTATGAGGAGCCAGCAAGAATCATTGAGCTTCAAGCTCCCACTTGAATGCCTGTCCTGCCTTCCCTCAATGATGAGCTGTGACCTGGAGGTGTAAGCTGAAATAAAGCCTTTCTCTTCCTAAATTGCTTTTGGTAAGAGTGTTTTATCACAGCAACAGAAAGAAGTTTTTACTCAATAGACAGATATCAGAATCTAGTCTCACCTCCCTGTAACCGATCTTTGGCTACTTTGTGGATTTTTCCTTCTTCCACCCCTCTAGGTCCCCCTTTTTTCAACCTTTCAACCCCCTAACATTAGATAAGAGAAAAAACAGGATAGAGAAGAAAGGAAAGAGATCCCTGAATAAAGTCAGGAGTTGGAAAGGGGATGACATTATCATTGGACTACTTCCTGCTGATTAGGGGCATCCAGTCCCTTGGAACAAGTCTGATCTTCACCATCAGAATATCTAATTTTTTTCTTCTTGTTTCTTCTTTGCACATGATGACTTAACAAACTATGACCAACAGCAACCCACTTGGCCTCTCAGGGTCCTAGCATTTATATACCCTTTGAAAAGTCCCCAGAATTCTAAATGTCACACAATCACAGAAACTATCTACTGCTGGCAAAATCATACCCTTGCTACATCATGAGGTAAAACATAGTCTGCTGCCGTGGACAACCTGAATCAGCCCATATCTCATACCTGGGATTATAACAAAAATATATTTTTATAATATTTCCTTATTTTTAAAAGAAATCAAAATTCCACTACACTTTCCCTCATTGGGTAACCAGTTGTTTTTACATTATTAATTGACCACTTTGTTCTTTCTTGCATATTTGAGGGGCTCTTGTTTGGTTGGCTCAGTTTATTTCTAATATATTTTTTTCTTTTAGAATTTGAGGGAAATTGAGAAGGCTGGGACAATGATTACCAAAATACAGTCTCAGTTTTAACAGGTGCATATGGGTGTCAGAACTTTCTGATGTCCTTGTTTTGATGGCTAAGAGAATTTGTACTAGTGTATTTGTGTACTTCAATTTGTTTTTTGTTCTAGTTTCTAATAGAGACAAAACGGAAATGAGTCACAAAGCCAACACCTTTGGCATTCTCAATAATTATGAAGAGTGTAGAGGCTGGAGATTTGATTCAGTAAAGAAAACGGTTGCCATACAAGCATGAGAATGAGAAGTCAGATCCCAGCAGCCATTTAAACCCTGCCTAGGTTTGGTGAGCCACATGTATGCCATAGTTTGAGAGATAAAGGGGATCCCTGTGCATCACCAGCTAGTCTACATAGCTTAATTAGTGAGCTCCAGACCAATGAGAGACTCTGTTTCAAAAATAAAAATAATAAATGATGGTCAGCATGTGAGGACCAGTATTCTGAGACTGTTCTGTTCACACACACAAACACACACACACACACACACACCATTAAGACTTAATAAATAAATCTGCAATTAGTATATTTCATATTGAATCATGATGACTTCTGATTTCTGAGGTTTGTAGTCAGTCCAGTTCTGCCAGTGGGGACTACTGTGATTCTGGACTATGGTCCAGCTCTGTGATTCTAATTCATGCCATTGCTCTCTAAGCAAGGTCAGTCTGCGTGAGGAGGTGACTTTGACTGGGAAAGAGAAGCAGTAAGCTCCCAGGCTGGAGGTATTTGGTCATTTATTTTCTGGCAGTTACAGCATTCTGAACCATGGGATAGGCGGGCAGGAAGCAGTGGGGATCTGGCAATTTCCAAGTCTGTCTGCCGGAGGTCAATCTAGCCAGCACAAGGAGACATCGTAAAATGAGATGGGACAAGGACCTTTAGTATCTCAAATTCTGAAAGGACCTCAGCTAATGTTCTGTGCTGCTTATTAGGTGACTAAACTATCTTCAGAGCCTCCCAGTAAACAGCTCAGTTCAATGCCCCAGAACTCACATGAAAAAGTAGGCCCGAGACATGCTGGTAATCACAAGTTCTAGGGAGACAGAGACAAGAAGATACCTAAGTCTTGCTGGTCAGCGGTACAGTTGGATTGGTAAGCTCTGGATGCAACAAGAAACACTAATTCAAAAAACAAGGTGGAGAGCAACCAAGGAAGCTAGCTGACATCAATCTCTGCCTTCTGAATGTAAAAACACACATGCGCATGGACACCTGCACACCTGCACACCTTCACACCTGCACAAACACACACACACACACACACACACACACACACACACACACACACACACACACACAGAGTGACAGTATTTAGAGAAAACACATACACGAAGGATATTTCTGTTTTGGTCCACTGCCCTCCAGTAACAGAATACCATATGCAGGTATCTTATAAAGAATAGAAATTAATTTCTGACACTTCTGAAGACTAAGAAGTTCAAGATTAAAAAAAGTTGCAATATATGTTAAGAAGTGTTTTGTTTTGTTGTTGGGTTTTTGTTTTTTGTTTTTCTTTATCCACACATACACAGAAGGCTGAAGGAGGGGCAGCCCTCACCTTCTACTGATGCCACTTTTACTCTTTCATTATGTATCTTACTTAGTTACTCTCCACTTTCTTGAGACAACTCTCACTGAAGCAAGAACTCACAAATTTAGCAAGACTGGCTAGGCCGTGAGCTCCAGCGATCCTCCTGTCCCTGCCTGCCAGCACTGTGGTGGGTTTTTTCATTAATAGCATTGGGATGGTTACCTAGTATGGATTTCTAACTGCAAAGAATATGGAAACACTGGACCTGTGGCGTCATTGAAGTCTCAGCTGTGTTCTCAGCCTTTGCTACCTCCCAGGCTACTTCTTGCTCTTGGTGCCCACAGTAGTTCATTACAGGTACCCATTGCATTTGATTCTGAGACCATTAATTGAGCCACTGTTGGCTTGCCCTTACCCCACTCCACTGACACACTTGACTTTGAATTCTATGTATCTAGGATGACATTTGATGTAGTTCTTGCTAAAAATATTTGTTAAACTAAAATACATGGGATCTACACTGAACAGAAAGATGCTTCAATACATAGGTCAAAATAAGGGTAGGCTTTTGTGGTGGTTTGAATAAGTATGGACCCAATAGACTCATGTGTGTGAATGCTTGGCCCATTGGGAATGGCACTATTAGGAGGTGTGCCCTTGTTGGAGTAGGTGTGGCATTGCTGGAGAAACTGTTGAGAGATGCACTTTAAGGTCTTATGTATATGCTCAAGCTGTGCCCAGTGTCACACTCAATTCTCCTTCTGCTGCCTGTGGGTCAAGATGTAAAACTCTCAGCTCCTTCTCCAGCACCATGTCAGCCTGGATGCTGCCATGCTTCCTATCATGATGACAATAGACTAAACCTCTGAAACTTTAAGCCAGCCCCAATTAAACATTGTCCTTTATAACAGTTCCTGTGGCCATGATGTCTTTTCATAGCAATAAAATCCTAAGACAGTTTTTTCTTTATTAAAAATTATACAACACAAGAAAAGCTACAAAGGCCAGGAGTTAGACCTCACTGGGCAGTAAGGATAGAGCCCAAACCCTGAAGACTTCTGCTTCTTGACAGTTGCTTGCTGACCAGAAACTGAAGGCATCCTGATAAAAAACAAAACAAAACAAAACAAAAAAAAAACCAAAAAACCCCACAGGAACCAGCAACCAATAGCAGACTGATTGGCACCCAAGGGAACTCCCCTACAATTATCTCTTCTTCCACAAAATGCTTTTAGGAAGGATCTTATTTTTATTTTTTAAATAAAATATTTGTTAGTTTATCATGTACACATACATGCATGTGCCTTTGTAGGGGTCCAGAGGCATGGGATGCTGAAGGTACAGGTAGTTCTGAGCCTCCAAATCAGGATCCGAACTCTGATCCTCTGTAAGAACAGTACATGCTCTTAGCTGCTCACCGAGTTCCAGTCACCACAAAGCCCTTTGCTAAATATCCAGACAAGAGCTGAACTTCAGCAACTTATCTCTGGATCTCTTTCGTCAGGAGGGAGGTGTGGTGACTGGTGATCTGGGTCATGGCATCTTTACATGATCTCAGGATCTCCATTTTCCCTGCTGCTCAGTATCACTTTCTTACTTTTATACTCACTCATCATCTATAGTAGCCGTTCTCAGTCAGTGGGTTGTGACCCCTTTGAGAGTCAGATGACCCTCTGACCAGGGTCTCCTAAGACCACTGGAAAACACAGGTATTTACATTACAATTCATAACAGTAGCAAAATCATAGTTATGAAAAAGCAACAGAACTAATTTCATGGTTGAGGGTCACCACTACATGAACTGTATTAAACAGTTGCAGCATTAGCAGGGTTGGGAACCACTGGTCTATAGGTTTCCGTCTTTGGACTTGGCATGGGGGCTCTGGTGACTGTTAACTGTACAGCACTTTTGTACTAATACAAAGCCCCCCTCCTGAGTCTTTTGACCAGACTCTGTCCCACTCCAGGAGATCACATGCATCTCACAACTGTAGTTGCACTCACATGAGCACTGATAGGCCTCAAACAGTCAGAAGGATGCTTAATTAAGATAGGTTTCTGAATAATAATGGAAACGGGGGCTAGAGCTAGAAGACAGCTCAGTTGATCAGGCCCTTGCCCCACATAAGCATGAGGACCTGAGCTTAGATTCTACAGAACATAATAAGAAAGCTTGTCGTGGTGGGTCCAGCAGCAGTAAACCTCAGCATTGAAGAGGCAGAGGCAGACCAACTCCTATGGCCTTTGGCGAGCTAGCTAAATTGGTGAGCTCCAGGCAAAAGTTAGAGATCCTGTCTCAAAGAGCAAGATGAGTACTTCCTAGGGAAGACACACAGATTTGTTTGGGCTCTGAGGGTTGTACTCAAGTTTTCATGCTTTCCAAGGAATCATTTTACTGACAGGCATCACCTTATCCCCAAGATTATTTTAATGAGTGACCTGGTGGATGGCAGCATACTGTGCAGGCTTCATCCATAGTAGTAACCAGTAGAGCTGAGTAGGGTCATTCTCTCCCAAGAGGTACATGCCCTCTCGTTTGCCATAGTCTCTGATATCTTAGACCCTTGAGGCTGCATCTGGATTCAGCAACAGATACCAAGCCATAACACTGGTCTTGTCTCCCAAGGAGCTATCTTTGAAGTTGTTGGGTAACTTTTCTTGGGGAGAAATGAAGAAATCCTTATTCCCCATTGATAAAGTACCAATGGCAGGCCAAAGCAACAATTCTATACTATCTGCCTTGGTGAGATAGTGAGTTTATAGGAATATGGGGGAAGCTAAGTTGTCCAGAGGATCTCTTCTCCCCAGCCATTGTTACTGCCTAACTAACCTTGGGCAGGAACCTTGTGAATTCTATTAAGTTTCAGGAGCTTCCTGAAATCTGTGAGTTGTTGACCTCCTGGGCCTTGTAAGTTTCATTCCCTTCCTGAGTCTTAGTGAATTTCTCTCCAGGAGGGAAGGCTTCAATAGCAATTTAATAATAATGCAAAGCATACCTCCAGATGCTAGTCTTGCTGGGATTTCTTCTAATACTGGCCATGTAGCTTAGTCCTGCTGAATATTATGTTCCCACCAGCAAAGCAAAAACCATCATCATTATAGTACAAATCTCCAAACATGGTGAGGCTCCAATTAGAGGGCAGGATCTTCCCCATTGGGACCCTGCTGCAGGTCAACAAGAAATGTACCTTCCTTTCATACATTTCATGGATGAGACAATGTCACCGCCATCAATGATACTTGCATCAAAAGGTATTCATTGTTTAGTGAAATGACAGTCACCTTTGAGGCCATGCCACAGCCAGGCACAAGCTTAAGAATGACAAACCTGGTGGTCTGGGTCCTGATAAGTCTTCTTTGTTTTCCCCTCCTGCTTATGACTAACTACTCTTGGCTGGTTCCCAAGTCTTCATATTAGATTGGATAATCCCACTTTTAATAATGCTCAGGATATTTGCCTCCCTTGGGGAACGGTGATCACTGCAGCAGAGGGTATTAAAATGGAGTTGAATGCCATGCAACACATACCCTTTCAGCTGTGTGTCTGTGGGCACAGCCTTGTGCCTGTTTGCCCATGGGGAAATGTATCTGTGTGTGCATGTGTCTGTCCACGTTCATTCTTTTGGCCTTCTGAGTTTTATGAGAGAAAGAGAGAAGGGGAAGAGGGGGAAGGGAGAGAGAGAGAGAGAAAGTAAATCCTATCCACTTCACTTGCAGTGTCAAAACAAAGCACTAAAGAATCCACTCAAAACTCAGATTTCCTAAGTGGACGAGGCTATTAACTTACAAATTTGTGTTTTGATTTTCCCTAAATGGTATTAGCTAGGCATTAAACTTAAGGGCGCAGTAATACCTTGGGAGACCCCAGAAATGTGATATTAATACATAGCCAGATTTATTCAGTACGATGTGAATTGTGCTTAGTATTTTAAATAGCATAAACTGAGCAATAATCAAGGCTATGATTTTCCACCACTGATAATAATGTGATTTGAGAGCCATGTTTATACCCCTTTAACTGGACCATTCTAGTAATCAAGGAGCCACTTTAAAGATAACTGGTAGAGAGCAGAGCAAAGAAATATACAGTGTTACTAATATACACCGGGGTTTGAACTGACATGAAATTTTATCTTAATTATCGGACAAATTTGTACTCCCACTATCTAATTCAATTTGCATGCATCGGTAGACACTTATTAAAGGTAATATTACATCTGTCATTTTAAGACTGGTGAGAATTTTATCATATGAACTGCAAGAAACAGCCACTCTATTATGTGCCAAATTCTTTTGTATGGCTTAAAATAACCAGGATTGCATCCTAATTAAAGTTTTCTTTCTTTCTTCTTTCTTTCTTTCATTTTTTTTTTTTTTTTTTTTTTTTGTAACTGTCTCAGGGCAGTCCCTGTCTTATCCATTCTATGGCCATCTTGTAAGTTATTTGGACACAGATTTGAAGTTTCAGAAGTGGATGTCTCCTCCCTCTGCTTCCTTGTTCTGAGTGAAAAACGAGAGCTTTCTTAATAAAATGTGAACTGGAATCAAATGTTCAAATAAGGTTTTATGAGAAGCACACTGCGCATAAACCCGTCTTAGAATTCTCCACTGGATTTAGGATTCGACTGTCTACAAATGTATCAGGCTGTCTGAGGCATTCGCGTTGAACGTGGTGGCGTTATTATTATTTTTTTTTTTTTTGAGATGAGTTTATTAGATTTATACTTTGTATGAAGTGAATCCATGAAGAGCTAACGCCTTTTGCCCGTCCTCGGCAGCAATGGCAGTATCTGGGTGTATAGCTCTGACATGCCATCCATGTAGACGCAGTACTTTCTACACAGACCCCTACGTAAGCCCACTGACTTCTACTTGCAGCCTGGGAGGTTGGAAATTAGCAGCTGGGTTTACAAAGCACACAGTCAAATCCACCCACACTCCCTGTTCCCGCCATCTTAGTTTCAGAGCTATTTCTTATGCCTAAGAAAAGAAACAAAGAATCAAGGAAACGGCCTAAAGAATTAAAATAGCTATCAGCCTGGAGTAGAGGAGGAAGCTGAACCCGGCAGCTGTTCCCAGATGTGGACTACACATTCAGGGCTGTAGAGAAGGGTTGTGAAGTCAAATGGGAGCTAAGGGCTGTAGTATCCCCATTCCTTACCATCCCCCTCTTTTTTCTGGGCACCTGCATGCTATTGGAAATGGAGAAGCAAGCTTTGGTGCTTTTGATCAGCTGGTGGAAGCCCAGAGGTACATCTGGCATCCTCCAGAGCTCTTCTCTTGCCTGATAACAAAGCCTAGGTTTCCTAGTCTTCCATCTGAAAAGAAACATGACCTTTATATGTGACTAAGAACTACAGAGTTCTGATCAGATGTCACCTCTCAGAACTGTCATGGAATTTACTTGGTCACAGTGATGTCTTTTTAAGTAAGATCTTTCATTTCTTGAACAAAACATTTACATAGGATATATGTTAACATTTAACACAGGTAATATGTGCATGCACAAGTACAATTTTTCAAGTTTTTAATTTTTTAATTTAAAAAGTTTAATTTTTTTTTTAAAAAATCAAGTTTTGTCTTAGTGTGTGTGTGTGTGTGTGTGTGTGTGTGGTGTGATATCTTCGTGAATGCAGGCCTGCAAGTGTCACATTGTACAGTGTGTGTGAGGAAGCCAGAGAATAGCTTGAGGGAGTTGATTCTCTTTCCTATGAGTTCCAAGGATTAAGCTCGGGTCATAGGGCTTACAGTACAGGACAAGTGCTTTTATCCACTGAACTGTCTCGCTGGCCTATTGTTTTACATTTTTACAGAGACAAAGCCTTCTTGATAGCCACACTCATGAGGGTATATAATTTTACTTGGACAAAAATGTTAAAGTGCTTTTTAAAACTCATCTAGCTCTGTCTCTTTCTCTGACTCTGTATCTCTGTCTCTCTCTCTCTCTGTGTGTGTGTGTGTGTGTGTGTGTGTGTGTGTGTGTGTGTGTGCATGTGCATGCTAGTATGCATGTCCTTGTATGCACATGTGTGTAGAAGATGGAAGCAAGAGTTTGATGTCAGGAGTCTTCCTCAGTCTGTCTCCATCTTACGAGTTTTTGATGCAGGTCTTCTCACTGAGCCTGAAAAAAATCCTACTGATTCAGCAATCACCAAGGGTTGTCCTGGATTTGTCTTCCCAGGGCTGAGGATACAGATGCAGGCTGCCACATCAGGCTTTCTTACATGGGTGTTGAGAGAGCAAACTCGGGTCCTCATACTGCACTGCGAACATTTTACCAACTATTCATCTCCCTAACCTCTGCACCCATCTTTAAAAATGATGCTTTGCTTTTTAAATCATCTCAGAATCTAAATATTCACAGGTGTGTTTGGTGCTTCTTCTGTCTCAAAGCCATCCATCTTGCTAATTTTTGCCACCTCAAATATGTCCAGTGTGCCTTCCAGATTTTAAAGGGAGGTATGCTTCCATCCCCCACACCACTCCTGAAGAAGCAGATGAATAATTCATGGTGCCACATAGAGGTTTTGTCTGAGTTCTCTGGAACACTTCTGAGTGGCCAGAGAACCAGGGAACTTACAGTCACAGTGTGCTGTGTCAAAGAACAGTCAATCAGTCTCCAAAGCAATGTGAAGAGAACAGGTTTTTCATGCCTGTGCGTTGGGCGGGAGCCAAATGTGTGTTGCCATTTGACGTGGAATCAGTGTACACCTGTTCCAACCAGCTGTCAGCATAACCTGTGTCACAGGCACATGTCACACCCGCCGGATCTTCACAGCAGGCCGTGTCTGTGTGACAGTCAGGACAGACACTGCTAGTAACTTGGGGACTGGGAAAGGAGGAGCTTGTGGAGCTGTGGCGGGGACACAGATGTGTGAAAAATGTGATAAAAAAAGAGAGAGAGAGAAAGAAAGAAACATCTGAGGGAATAAGCTCAAACACAACAGCAAATGTCATTTGCATTATATAATTATGACAGACCATCGAGTCCTTTGTAATAACACTCGGTAGGCCAGTGTTAAAACCTACCGTGAGTGATAAAAGGCCGCAGCTTGGAAAAAGGTCAGCATGAATTAGTATATATTTGCTGATTAATTCAGACTGCGCCTTCATCAATTTTATAGTTCAGGGCCCCAGCCTGGGTTGCGACAACAGCCTATGAAATTCAAATATGCTCCACTCAACACACTTACATTCCAACCCAGTGCAGTGCTTTGTGCAAAACTCTTTCTAGCAAACAGGTAGGCACAGGTAGGCGCACAGTGACTCACACAGATACCAGTGAGAAAGAGGACCATTTGCTCATTCGCCAAAGGCCAGAAGTGAGCCTGGGACGGCACATGCCGCTTGGCTAAGTGTTGTGAAAGTGATGTAAACATTTCTATCTTTACTCAAACCTCCATGGCTGGGGCTGGTCCACAGTGGCAATCTCTTTGTCTCTCCCTGTTTGATGTTCAAAGGTGAATGCTATCTCAGGATCACTGTGGATCAAATTCATATGAAAAAGACATGTCTTCTGAGAGAGCAGTGGGCTAAACCTGCTTTTCAGACTATGAATATGGATTCAGTGTTTCCATGGAATGCATGTGAAAGAGCCTCTATTTGCATTACTCTGCAATTACAGCTAATCATGGAACGGACCTGTTAAAGTCAGCCCGTCAACTTTAATGATCCCAATTGTTCCTCGAGACGAGACACCACACTTTCTTTTCCTTTTTTTTTTTTTTTTTTTTTTTTTTTTTTTTTTTTTAGATTGAGTTTCATGTATTCCAGGCCAGCCAGCCTCAAACTCAAGATGTAGAATGCCAATGTAGAAGTTCAATGACCTTGAACTTCTGATCCTTCTGCTTCCACTTCCCAAGTGCTGAGGTCACACATATCCACTACCACATGTGGTTTACACAGTGCTAGGGGCTTTGTGTGTGGTAGGCGAGCACTGAGCCAGCAAGGATGTTTGTCTCCCCAGTCCAGAGGTACCAGGTACTAATTCTTCTTTCCTTTTCCATGTGATTGTATGTGTGGTATACATATGTACGTGTGTGTGTGTGTGTGTGTGTGTGTGTGTGTGTGTGTGTGTGTGCATGCACGTGCACTCTTGGGCATACATGTGTGTGCATGCATGTGGATGCCTGATGTAGGAAATCATCCTTAATCTATCCTCTGCTTTATTAATTGAAGAGAATTCTCTCAATCAGACTCAAAGCTTGCCAGCAGGGCACTCCTGTCTCCACTTTCCAAGGCTAAAATTACAGGTAGAAACTCACATGGCACTTACATTTTCTGTAGGTTTCTAGGGATCTGAACTCTAGTCCCATCACTTGAAGAGCAAGCATCTTAACTGCACACCATCTTCTCAGGCCTCTGAGATATAAGTTCTCATCTCAGGTGATCAACTCCCCCAGAGTTAGAGCAGTGGCTGGGACATGGCCACAAGTCTCACCACTCAAATGCCGTGTCCTGTCACATGTCCTTTAAGTGGCTTGCTTTGCCCTTGTGTGTGATGCATTTCTATACCTATTTACTGATTCTGCTGCCAGATGCTGAGCTGGGACCCACATGTGGCACACAGATACTCCCAGATTTCAAACAGTTACTAGTTGGAAACTCCACCTCATCTGCATTATAAAGGTCTTCTTTTGTGGTGATAGAAGTTCAACCCAGGGCTTAGGACATGCTGAGCAGGTGCTCTACTTCCCAGCCACACATTTAGCTACAGTGCAGGGAGACAAGGTTCTCCTTTGCTGTTCTACAATGGCTTTTCTATATATAAAGAATGGAGGTCCCCGATAAGACAACTCCAGCAGAGTTCCTCTGTGTACATCAACAGGGCATTAAACTGAGCCAAGCAACTAGTTTACAAAGAAACAGTGAAGACTTTGAATCTACTGCAAACAGACCATCTTTCCATCATTAAAGGAGGGGAGATGACTCAGTTTGTAAAGTGCCAGCCACGCAATCATGAGGAACTGAGTTCAGTTCCCCAGACCCCATGTAAAACCCAGGCAGGGCAATGTGCAAAATATCTGTAACCCCAATTCTGGGGGATGGGGTAGGAGACAGGTGGATGTTTGGAGCTTTTTGGCCAGCGAGTCTAGATGAATGTGTGAGCTACATAGAGAAGGTGCTCTTTCAAAACATAAGGTAGAGGGTGATTAAAACCTCTGATGTCAGTCACCGATGTCTATCCTTATATGGACACATGTGTATATACACACATGAATATGTGCGCACACACACACATTCACACACACACACACACACACACATTCACACACACTTTCTCATGCTTTGGGAGACAAGCTAGGTACATATCTGGCAAAGAAATCCTCATCACATCCTGTATTGGTTAGAGTTTTGTCAATTTGATATAGTGTTTTGTCATCTGAGAAGAAGAAACTTCAACTGAGAAAATGTCCTCATCAGATTGTCCTGTAGGAAAGAAAGCCTGTAGGGGCATTTTCTCTATTGATGATTGATGTGGAAGGGCCCAGCCTACTGTGAGTAGTAAGTACCATCCCTTGGCAAGTGGTCCCACAGTATATAAGAAAGAAAGATGAGCAAACTATAAGGTTTATTTCAGAACCACAAAATTCAGTGAGCCCCAGTGGTCCTCCAAGGCCTCTGCTTCCGTTCCTACCTGAAGGTTCCTGATGGAGTTCTTGCCCTAAGTTCCCTTTATTATTAATGTTACCTGGAAGTCTCAGCTCAAATAAACCATTTCATCCCCAAGTGGCATTTGGTCATAATGTTTTGTTTTTGTTTGTTTGTTTGTTTTATCACAGCAACAAAGAGCAAACCAAGAGACAAAGGACCAATTATATTACAGCACATGGATTAAGGTGTTTGTAAGTTAACAGAAATGTGAAGTTTTCTCACTTAATTCCTATTTCGTTCAGACAAATAGTGGGAACCCAGGTAGACATATTGAAAAGCCTGTCCTGGGAAAGAATAGAAAGGCATCATACCAGTTCAGCCTGGTTTTGCTTCTAGTTTGCAAAATGATTCTAGACCAACTATTCATATCTAATTCACAGCATGAATGCACCCCAACACAAAATCATAAACTCTCTTAAAACATCATGGGAAAATTTTCCATGCGACTATAATTGCAAGTTGATTCTGTGAGTCTTGAGTATAAACTCTTGGTTGACAATAATTGTATCATAATGTTAAAAGGTTGGCCACATCTGGAAGCCTTTCTTGGCCTTCGTTTTTTTTTTCTTCTGCGAAATGACTGTGCTATCTCTGAGGGGACTTCTGACTTAATCATACTGTTAATGATGATGTCTTATATTGTAACATCTCTCATAGTTCACACTGTGCTTGAACAGGTCAATAAAACTTAGTGAAGAGACTTACAAGTACATGAGTAGAGAGTAGAAGGGTTGGAGAGAGGCCATCTCCCTACATCCTCAGGGGACAGATCCTCAGACACACTGCTCATCTATATAGAGTCACTGAGTGAACCCACCTCTGTACTGTCATTTACATTTGGTTCTCAAGCCAGATGCACCTCTGTTGTATGACTTTTTCTGGAAGGATGTGCACATGTGTTTATTCACCCCAGATAGAAAACTAATGACAGACCAAAGCAAAAATAGCTCTAAAGTCCAACTCAGTGAAATGAGTTTATTGGATTGACTTCTAGAAATATGGGTGAAGGAGTATTTATAGGAACATAAACATCTTAGAGACAGCTACGTCTGGTTATAAGATCAGAGGGAGGGGGTTGTCTTGTGAATCTTGTTTTAGAGACTTCCTGAAAGTTGTGGGTCATTTTATTTCCTGGGTCTTTTTAAAATTGTTTGTCAATTTTTTATTTTGCGTCATGTGCCTGTGTTGGGGGATTAGGAGGTGTGTGCAGAAAGTACAGGTGCCTGAGACCAGAACTGTTGTATCTCCCTGAAGCTGGAGTTCACAGGAGGTTACGAGCTACCTGACGTGGATGCTGGGAACTGAACTTGTGTTCTCTGCAAGAGCAGGACATGCTCTTAACTTCTCAGCTTCAGGCTAACATTTTCCAAGTCTTAAGGAGCCTTCCAGTAGACTGTCTGAATCTTCATAAGCTTCCTTTCAGACTAGAACATTTCAATTTGGAGGACATTGTTACACAGCAACCTCCCGTTCCTACCCTACTTCTGAAAGACATTGTAAATTTCTCAGTCCTGGGAAGTGTCTCCTGTGAATACCATGAATTGTCTTCCTCTGAGCCCTTACCACCTGTCAGTTACACAATGATTAATGCTCTATATCACCTAATTCTTCCCCATGGCTATTATTACAGGACAAGAACTCCTCAATCAACAAAGAAGGACCTCACTTGTTCCCACCCACATCTGTTGCCACCCCCTTACATTTCTTTTCTGCAAAGAAGCTGTGAATGTCTTCATGTACATCCTGAGAAACAGCTGACTCTCAGGGCCAGGAATACTCTCTGTCTCATTCCATCTCTTTCATCCCTGTCTCATCCCTTACTTTCAAGGGGCAGCATTAGTATCACCTCCTCAGAACAGACTTCTGTGGCCTCTCATGGAGAATATGTCCCCATCATACATTCACAGAGCTGTCTGCAGTGATACCACAAATGTAATGAGTTCCTCATACTTCCTCCCATTCCAACTTCAAAACTAACAGAAGTCTTCCTTGCCCAGCTGCGTCCCCTAGCATCTAGCAGAGCCATGTCCCTTACTAAGTGAAAAGAGACTTGTGAGGCTAAACACAAGGTCTGTGGACAGAGATGGCTCTGTGCTGTTAACTAAGATCCCTTCCTTGTGCTAGCTTGTTGCCATGCCCATAAGGGGTTGAAGAATCACTTGGTAGCCCCAAGGCCCATGAGTAGATGTTTTGGAAAGTGAGTGAATTGAGGGGGTGAAGGGAAATGGGTTTCGGGTGAGTCTCTGAGCCTATAAAGTTAATTGCAGCCTATCCTGTCCCAGAGGGGACTTACTACCTGTCCCTTCTGGCTTTCCTGTTTGTGGACTTTGCAAGGGTTGAAAGCATAATTGAGCCAGTTGCTTAATGTAGTTCATTTTAAAACAAACTAAAGATAAAGACTATTTTAGTGTTTAAGTTTTAGTTCCCACACTCTTCAGGATTTTTCTAGAGCCTCACTGAAGTAGTGGACAGACAGTAGGTTCATGTAAGATGAGCCATATGCAATATATAACATGTCTTATGTCTGTTCCAACCTGGGCTAGGGTAACGAGATGTTCTGTCTATCCAGATCCAACAGGTATGCCAGAATCTGAGACTTTCCATGTAGAAGTCAGGAGAGTCCACAGCTGTTGTGAGATTTCTTCTGGGTGTATGTGAACAAACATCAATTCACTTGCAATATAGCACCCACAACAGACAGACCAAACAAATGGTTCTACCCAAGTCTAGCTGAATGAACCAGTGAGTCTATCGAGGTTATTTACAGGAGCACGGGTGATTCAAAGGCAGCTTCTTAACAGGAAAGTCCACTCCAATATGGGAGAATACTCATGGAAGCTGCACACCTGGAGAACCCTGCAGAACGTGAAGGCAGTTCCACTGAAGAGTCTCAGCAGTAGTTACTGCTCATATAACCTTGGGGAGGGAAACCTTGCTTCCTGAGTCTTTTAAGTTTTATTTACTCTCTGGGACTTGGGTGTTTTCTCCAGCTCCTGAGTCTTACCTCCTCCTTCTCCTAGAGAATTTCTTCTGCTTGGAGAAAATAGATACATAATATCAGCAAGCCCGAGGCAGAGGCAGTTGGAACAAATGGGCAGATCAGAGTGACTGGCAGCTGCTTAACTGATATCTCAGTGTAGATTCACTCTGTAACAAATACCAAGTTCATGGAGAACTCCATGAAACATAGCGTAGAGACCAGAGATTTTCTATGATAAGGTACAGCCTTCCACTAACATTCACAATCATCAGTAGAGTCTTCTCCCTTATGCTGCCAACTCCTTTATATTCAGGGGTGTAGGGCCATGAAAGGGGTCTTGGTTTTGGTCGAAGTGCTGGCTAGAAATCCCTGAGACCCAACAGGTGTCCATTGCCTGTAAGGGACGGGCATCTATTCCACCCGGCTCCCAGAATCCAGGCTCCTAACACGTGGTGTGGAACTCCATTGACCTGCACTGTTTAGTCACATTCAGAACAATGCAGCCCCGCCCAAAGAGTATAGGTAGGGGGCGTGACTACAGGCCTCAGGCCCTAGAAAGATTTACATACTAATGAGATGCCTGAAGGCTAGAGGGCGGAGCCAATTAAGCATTCTTCCCCAGCCCCTCCCCCTCTCTCCCTCCCTATTTAACTCAAGTCTGCCCTGAGTTTCACAGTGGGTGGGGGTGGCACATCCAGATTCAACCATACCAATAAAGCCTTTTGGAAACCCAAAGACTTTCTCCTGTCATTGGGGCCATGCTGTAAGGAACTGTGGAGAAGGCCTTTAATGAGCGGCTGGGCCTAACTTCCCGCCTGGAGGAACTTTCAGCATTCCCAGCCTCCCTACCCACACAGGGGTGCATATACTAAGCCAGTGCTATGCTAGAAGGTTCCGGGGGGGGGGGGGGGAGTGAATTCAGTTGGCCAAGGAGAATAGCATGTATTATGTAAGTACATGCTGTACTTTAGGTGCTAAAGCTTAGGAGACTGGAAAGAGATATGCCTAGGCGTGAATTTGAGTTACGATCCAGTAGGGAGCAAGTATCAGGAAAGTGGTATCTCATATAGACCCCAAGGGGTTGACTGACCTCAAATGGCCCCAATGAGACAGAGACCTTGGCTAAGCTAGGTACTGGCTGTATCTGTCAGTATTTGGATGCAGGAAACACCCTAGGTCTTTTGAGCAGAGAATTAATACTCTGAAAGTTTACAAATAAATGGAAGAGCTGGAAGGTAACAGGAACCATTAATAAATGAGTACATCCAGTACATGTCCATTCTGGCTATGGCTCAGTGGCCAGGCCTCCTGATGTTCATTGCTGCCACCACCAATGACTTTCACTGCCATGGCAGTGCTGCCAGATGCTCTACCACAGAGCGAGGCTACTACAGGTTCACACTTCTGTTCAGCCTTCTTTGGCAGGCTCACTATCCTAACCACCTGGCATCTTTTAAATCACCCAGAGTGTACTAGATGAATGGTCTAATCTCTATCTAGATCCTAGCTGTCAGAGCTTCTAGATAGTTTGGGTTTTAGTTTCCCAACTTTTCCAAATAAATGGGGATAACATGGCAGCTGAGAGAGCCAACCCCAGCTTTTCCTAAACCACATACAAATGTGGATGGCACAGCTTTCTGGGACTACTTAGATTATGCTTTAAGTGGAGCTGACAGAGGTTCCCAACAGAATAAGATTGAGCTTTCTTTTCTCTCTATCTTGTCTTCTCTTACACTGGTGGGTGCATCCAAGCCACAACCCATGCACGTGTCACACGTATCCCAGCATATGACTGTGGCCCAATTATAAACTCACTTAAACTATTATGAGATTATTTTGTGATTTTTTTTTGTTACCTCAGTTGCAGGTTTTTTAGCATAAACTTTGTAGTTGACAACTTGTCCCAATATCAAAGAGTTGAACACTCATGGGATCAATCCATCAGGAAAAATGACCAGGGACCAGGGGAGATGAGTCAATGAATAAACGTATGTATGAAGATGAAATCAGATCCCATGTATCCACACAGATATGGGGAGTCCATCCACCTGTAATACTGGTGTACAGGAGGTAGAGACAGAGCGTTCCCAGAGCAAGCTGGCTAGCTAGATTCACTGAGTCAGCAAGCTCTGGGTTCAAGTGAGAGACGCTGCCTCAATAAGTCAGATGGAGATTGATGGAGGGCATCCATTATCAACATCTGTTCTCCACATGCATGTGTGTGAACAAACACACGTACAGACACAGACAGAAAGACAGACACAGACACACACACATGCATGTGCGCACACACACCTCACAAATAAATAAGCAGTTAAAAAGGTACATGAACGTACACTGGGGTCACAAGTTAAAAAGAATCTCATTCATTGCCTCCAAATAAACACTGCCATTTCTACTGGCTTCCACCAATAGACACCTTAGACTTAACTCTGTGTTCCCACAAAGCTCTGAATTCACCTAAGTCCCTGTCTATTTCCCTGAAGAACAGGGGGTAGGGGTCTCCTAAAGACAGAGACCATTGGAACATCCAGTCCTGAGTCCACGGATGCTATCAAAAACTCAAGACATGAATGTGAAATGAGTTCATTCCATTTCCCATCATAGGTGACAATGGCTTGAAAAAGTGCTACCTTTCACCTGCCCATTCTACCCTAGCACAATAGGGTAGCTCTATACAGAGCTCAGAAATAGGGTATCAGCAGGGCTGAGATAAAGTAAGTTTTGTAAGTATGAGACTGTGGCCACTTTAGTAGGCTCCAAACTTCCAAGCTCAGGACCAAGATGCCTAGAGATCCAGGACTTATTCTCAGTGAGTTGTTGGAAAGTCATCCTTCCCAGACCACCCTGATATGGTTTCCTTGGTAGCAACCCAGTGCATTTGAGAGCTGGAGATGTCAGTTACATACAGAGAAACACCCAAATCCCACCAATCCCTTCCCCATCCACTGTGACATCTGCCCACAAAACCCATGGAAGGAGCCTCCACCAACCACATCCCTGTCTTTAGGAAGCTGCCATTATAAAAAAAAAAAGGAGGTCCAGCCCTTAAACCCACTAGCTGTTTAATAATTTCTTTCCAAAGTACCAATCCAGTTTCATCTTCAATCATATGATATTCAGGTATCATATCTCTGCTTTATTCAGGGAAAATAGAAGCATTGATTTTTAAAAATACAGAAAAAGAGATAAAAATAAAAATGTCTATGATATTCCATGTCACCATGCCCACCAACACAGGAAAAATTCCTTCAGGCTCCTCTTCCTCCTCATTCCTTCCTCTTCTTCTTCTTCCTCCTCTCTGTCCTCTTCCTCTTCTTTTTTTCTCTTCCCCCTTTATTTAGTTTTTTAAGGGGAAATAAAAACCAACCGGAAAAGTATTAAGAGTGGTGGCTTTGTTTGCACTGTAGAAAGCCAAGCTGTTGTGGAGCTCAGAAGATGGAGATCACACCATGTCGTGGTGCAAGCTCTTGACACTCATGTTGGGTTGGCTTGGGTCTGCCTGGGATACGGGGAGACTACTCATCCCCTTCTCTAAAAATGACAAGAACAATCTGCACGATGTTCTAGACAAATCACTCATGGTCAATCTCTGTGACTTTTATATCAAGCACCTTCCTTGGCTTGACCTCACCTCTGCCATTCTAAAGAGGGCCATAACACTTATCCAAATGAAGGCTTATCCAGATGACGTTAGAATCAAGGGGTACCTTCCCAGAAAAAGACTAAGTAGTAATACTTCAGAAATCTTCATTGGCTTCTGGGACACCAAGGCAATAAAATCTCTTCTGTTGTGTCTTGAAGTCCTACTGTTCTTCAGGAGTCACTATGAAAGTCTTTCTTAACCTGGACAAGTAAGCTGACCAGGAAGGAAATAGACAGTAAAGCAGAGAAAGAAACCCCTGGAGATAGTTTCAGCTACTTTACAGTTTACTAGAATTCAGAGTCAATACAGGGTCTGTTGCTAATGGCTGTTTGGTATTCAAGGATATCTGGCCAAGGGGTATGTGGTGGTGAAATTCAACAGTGCATTTTAAAAAAAAAAAAAAAAAAAAAAACACAGGGGTTATAAACACAAAAATGCAGGATGTGGGGAAGGGGATGACACAGGAGTATAGGTGTTCAGGGGGAGTACAGATATCTTTCAGAACAGGGTATCAGCTGGGTAAAGGTTCAGGGAACAGGTCATTGTGACTCTGCCTATGATTCACTTGTCCTTATCTAAGTTGGTACTATCCTCCAAGGCTGCCTATTTACAATGTCTATGACGACTCAGGCTGGTAAATTTCCACAAAAGCTGCTTGTTTACAATAGCTTATAGCCATCTGTTTCAGCATTTTTCCACAGAGACCCAAGACTTGGTGTTAGCAGGCATGTATGTCAGGCCTATTGCTGATTTTAGGCACTTTTCTTGCCATTTGTGTATTTTGGTGGAAAGCTGAAGCACAGAGAAAGGAGACAACTGCCTCATCATGTCCACTGAGCCATGCCACAGCAGGTCAGGGTAAGATGGAGAACTTCACTGGGAGCACTCTGCTAGTTGCATTGCTGTTGCTTGGATAAAAATATTATGACCAAGAACAACTTACTGGAAGAAAGGATTTATTTGGCTTCTACTTCTGGGTCACAGCCTGGAAGATTTTGAGAAATTAAGGCAGGAACCCAAGCTGCTAATCACATCACACCCACAAAAGCACAGAGAAAATAAACACATGGATCTGTGCTTCTTCTCAGTTAGATTTTTTTTCACTCTTACATACTCTTATGCAGTCTGGGGCCCAGCCCATGAAATGGTGGCTCCCACATTCAAGATGGGTTTTCCTCTGTTACCGACCAAGACAAACTCCCAGAGACATGCCCAAGGCCAGCCTGATCTAGACACTCTCACTTCCCAGGTGATTCTAGGTTGTCTTAGGCTAACAGTTAAACTGACCATAACTGGGGCTTAGGATGACATGGTTCTCAACATTATTCTTTGCTAAGTGGCACCTGTGGTATCAGAAAAAAAGACTTGGAAGCAATCATCACACTCAACCTTAAATACGCCTTGCATCTGTTTGTTTAAGAATGAGTAGGAGAAGGCTCACTTGGTTCAGTTCTGTGACTGGTGGCCCGTGGTCTGGAAAGGGAGCCAGATCTCTGACAGAAGGAGAGGGAAATAGTGGTGAGGACGGGAAAAGAGGAAAAGGGGATAGCACCCCAAATGTAGATGAAAACCAATGGCCAGTGTGACTTCAGCAGTACTTCCCAGATCTGTACTCTGTCATGTCCAGGGTCCTCTCTAATTTACATTTGCTTGTTTCTGATACCAGGTGTGTATTGTGTATCTTCTAAAAAGCCGTGGAAGACATGTTCAAAGATGAGAACTAAGCTGTGGGAGAAACCAAGTTCAAAGCCCAAACTGAAGCTCAGCTAATGTAGCTCGGCTAAGGGAATGTTTGCCTAGCAAGTACAAAGTTGTGGATTGATGCCCCGGCATCACATAAACTGGATAGGATGGTGTATGACTGGAATTTCAGTTCTTGAGAGGGAGAGGCTACATAGAGATTTGGGGATGAGTTTGATCTGCATTGTGAGACTCTGGGAAGGAAGGAAGGGAGTGGGGAAGGAGGGAGGGGGTGGGGAAGAGAGGGAAGGGGGAAGGAGGGAGGGGGAGAAGAAAAGAGGGAGGAGAAGGAGAGTGGAATAAGGAAGAAAAGATGGAAGATATGAAGGGGGAGAGACGGAAGGGAGGAAATAAATTCAGGTACATGAATGGGTCTTCTTGGAAGCCAAGGGTTTTTTGGTTTTGCTTGTTAAGCAGGAAGAGGAGAATATGGACTGTGTATTTTGCTCATGAACTGGCTTCTTTGGCCTGAAAGAGGCAGAGAGTCAGACAACGAAATAATGATTTAATAGTCTTGAAATCAATCAGCTGAATACAATAACATTAATTAGCCTTTTATGCCCAACTCAAAACTAATTCTGTTGTCTACTTATTTTTGTTCTAAAAGGATAACTAATGCAATATTTAATATTTCACCAGGCTCTGGATTCATCTCCACACTGGCTATTAATTTTCTCTTCCATAGTTTGAAATTGTACCCTTGATAATTTTGGCCATGGACTGTATCTAAATCTCAGAATCACACAGTGCACTGGGCGAGTCTGTTCAGTCTTTTGACAATGGGATAATAGCTTCACTTCAGCCAGCAGAGGAAGTCAAGAGCAAGGGAGTCTGGATAATGTGAGTTTAATTCATTATTCAAACCTGCAAGGGATTTGCTGGAAACAAAGAGAGAAGAGGGATAATGGTGTCATTATTTTTATTACTCTTGTTGGACAAACCTAGCGTGAAACATTAGAGGAGATCGGGCGAGCTTTCTGACTGCTGACAAATTGGCGTGCAGAGCAATATGGATAGAGGAAGCAGAAGCAGACAGATCTTTGCTTTCGTATTTGAGTCCTGTTAACAATGTATTTGTTACTGTGGCATTCTTAAAATTTCCATCGCCTCTTATGCTTTGGAGGATGTCTTGGAGCTGGAGAAGACGTACTTGTGGCTAGATGAGTGGAATCCAAGACTCTTTAGAGCATCTTCAGTTGCCTGTGACATTGGACCACAAAGAAAGGTTACAGTATATGAACATCACGTCATAGTGAAGACTTTATATGAGAACACGACTTCTGGGAGACAACTAGGGCTACCAAAAGGCCATAGTCTGTTTATCTCATACCTAGGAGGCTCTTGCCAGTCATTTCAACTATCTCTGAACATCCATCCATCCATCTTTCTTTCTATTTTCCTTTTCCCTCCTTCCCTTCCTTCCTTCCTTCCTTCCTTCCTTCCTTCCTTCCTCTCTTTCTTCCTTCCTTCCTTCTTTCTTCCTTCTTTTCTTCCTCTCTTTCTTTCTTGATAGGGTTTTATATAGCCCAAGCTGACTTCAAATTTTCTATATAGCTGAGAATGGCATTGAACTCTTGATCCTCCTGCCTCTACCTCCCCAAATGCAGATTTTATAGGCACACCTGGTTTATAAGGTGCTGGGATTGAATTCCAGACCTCAAGTATGCTAGCCGAGTACTCTATAAGCTACACCCCCAGTAGAAAACATTTGTCTTTATCATTTCTGGATGCTATATAGAAACACAACATTGCTACCCCAGCCAAGCCATTTGTAAGCCTTGTGAGGATGCTGGGAAAATAGCACAGTGCATTGATGGTCTTGTTATGTGGAAATGAGGTGAGGTCAGGTGGAGTTGAGGGAATGGTCCTCCTCTGAGCTGCCAACAGCAGACTGGGCTGCTGGTATAGGATATGATATGACATGCTCTGTGGCCATTGTTCTAAGGCTACTATAAGTCCCCCATATAGTTTTGGGGAGCTGTCTATACCAGTGAAGTGCTTTACATGCAAGCATGAGGACTGGATTTCCATTGCCAGAATGCACCAGCATTCAGAATCTGGATGGGGCTGTGCCTACCTGAAATCTCATCACTAGAGTGATAGAGGTAGGAGGATCCTTGGGGCTGTGGACAGAATCAAAATGTTTCAGGCTAGTGACAGGCTCTCCCTCAATAAACAAGATGGCAACTCATTGAGGAATATAGTCAGCATCAACTTCTGGCCTACACACACACACACACACACACACACACACACACACACACACACACACTCCTCACATGACTCTTGCACTCCACGATTAGCTCCTATTTCAGGGGACCTGGTACCTGGAATTCAGCCACCACACCTCTGAATGGTTTTCCCTGTTGAGGATGCTCTAAAAAAGCAAATAACTCTGAGAAAGGGAATGTGGAAAGCTGGTGATGCTGCAATGTTCCTGGCCACTCAACATAGCTTTTTGTCTCATCTGAGGCAAGAAAAGGGTTGGGGGATTGCAGAAAGAAATTTATGTGGTGGAGGTATTGCAGAGACCTGAGGAACCCACAGAAGATGTGGTGCTCAATCATTATCATCAGTTTGATGGGGTTTAAAATCACCATGGAAACACTTCTCTGGGTACATCTATGAGGGTATTTCTATAATTTAACTGACAGGAAAGAACTATCCTGACTGTCCGGTACCATGACAGAGGCTGGCTTCTCAGACTGAACAAAGCAGAGAAAGCCCACTGAGTACCAGCATCCACTGCTCTCTGCCCCCTGACTGGATGTGACATGATCTTGCATCCACAGCCTCCACATCATGATAGACTGTACCCTGGAACTGTGAGCTAAAAGAAACCCTTCTTTGTTTAAGCTGCTTTTTAAAGATGTTTGGTCACAGCAACAGGAAAAGTTATAAATACAAAAGGAAAAAGAGATATGCCATACAAAAGACACACACACAGCTACATTCTTGTCATCTGGACCATCCTGTTTTCCTCAGTCTGACTCTGCTGAGACAAGTAGCTGAGAAATGAGAGAGACACACAGACACACGCTCAGTGTCTGGTGAGAAGGCCACCAACTTTCACACAAGGAGATCTACTCTAAGTAGAAAGCCAATCTCATTAAACCCTTACACAAGGCTCACAGCACCTACGCTTAAGATGGTTTGCTGATTGTAGTGAGGTTAGGACACCACAGTATCTGAACCTTAGTTGTTGTGATCTGCAAAATGAACTTAGAATGGTGTGGTTTGAATGAGAACTATCCCCTATGGGTTCAAATAGGCAAAAACTTGGTGGCCAGCTAGTATTGCTGTTTGTGAGGTTATGTAACCTTTAGAAGATGAATCCTTGCTGGGGGAAGACATCCTGGAGATGCAGGTTTTGAGGGCTCATAGCCTGGTCCCACTTCCTGCCTGCTTTCTGTTTCCTGTGCGCAAATTTCCTGCTATCTGCTGCTACACCTTACCCGCATTACAAACTCTCCCCCTGGAACCTTGAAGTAACTCTTTTGTAAGTTGCTTTCGGTCATGGTATTTCATCACAGCACAGAAACATAACGAATATAAGCATCAACCCTCATGAGCCAACTCCTTCATATCTGTACCCAGCCAAATATGCATCAAACGTGATGTTCTATGGGCCAGACACCATCAGAGGAGCCATAGGCACTAAACAAACAATGAACACCCAGCCAAACCTGCGGCTGTGGTGATTACTTTCTGTGACAATGTTTTTGAAAGAGCTTTATAAGTAGGCAGATATTACAAAAATGGAAAACTCTGCTATGCGGAACCTGAAGTCATGTCACTTATTCAAGTTCTTTGATATGAAGGAATATAGAATAAGTGTTAAACTAGTGCATAGGATTGTTGTCTTTGAGTTGTGTGTATGTGTGTGTCTGTTGTGCATTACTTATGTGCAGGTATATATATATATATATATATATATATATATATATATATATATATATACAGTTGCCATTCCCCAGGTACCAACTACCTTGATTTTTGAAGCAGTCTCTCATTGATCTAGAAGTCATCAATCTAGGCAGACTGTTGACCAATGATTTCTTTCTCTACCACTCCAGGGTTGGTACTATAAGCACTTGTCATGATGCCTGACTTTTTGACAAGGGCTATGGAGATGAACACTGGTCATGTTTACAAGGCAAAGACCTTACCAACTCATCCCTCTCTTTGGGTATTTAAAGACAATTCTCAAGTATGCTGCAGTCTTGGCTTCTTTCTATAAACATTCCCATGTCTTTTTACTTGGGCTTGCCTGCTCTGAAGACCTCTCCTGTCTGCTTTACTTAGTATGTCTCTGTGATGGTGGTCCCAAACAAAGTTTAGGACAGCAGAGCACAGTAGAATGGACAACATAGCTGTCAAACAGACCCAGGGGCAGGTGAAACATGCTTACTAGTCAATCAGATTTTCTTCAGCAACGAAGCCAGGCACACAGGAGACACTCAGGCAGAGACATCAGGTTTGAGAATGAAACATGTGTGCAAAGAAACCAAGCGGACATGCCAACCTGGCATGCATAATCTAGTAGCCTCCATATTTAATTTAATAGAGAAATAACACTTTCCATTCCCGTCACCAGAAAACATTCACCATATGAATGCATGCTGGCTATTAATACTTACTCCTTCATGCATAAACAATCTCATTTCAGAAGTCTCTCTCCCAGAGATGCTTATCTTCCCTTCTGTAGCATGTGGGGTTGGGGGAGGCAAGGTGAGCATGCTCCATCTCACATGGCTGGAGTCGCAGCTCAACTCCCGGTGTGAGGAATAACATCAGTTAATGAGTATCACCTAGTCAGCGCCCCAAATAGTGAGATACCGAATTCCATTCACTCTATCATGGCCATGACTGACATTTAATTATTCTCTATTTTTTTTTTTGGTCTTATAATTCCTTTCTTATCATTCATTGTAAATCCTTTGGAAGCTGCTAGAAAAAAAAAAGCAAGATCGAGTGACAAAACAGAGATAATGAAATCAGAGGCAAGAGAATAAAATTATGTCTTGTAGGTAAAGTGATGATTCAGGGGAGCAAGTTATTTCATAAGGTACAGAGGCTGGAGGTGGAGTCAAGATAGCTGAGCCAGAGAGCCTGGGGAGAGGCACATATAGGCCATAGGCCGTAGCACTGCAGGCTAGGAAAACACTGGACACTGTCAATCAAACATTTTACTTGTTAGTCTAGTTGAGCTGTGTGACTCTAAGTGTCTCACCTCACCCTCTCTGGATAGGCACCTTTTCACCCAGCGAGCTACACAGAGTTCTCTGGAGTATTACTGTAAACCTACATAAAATGTATGCTTATTTTTCAAATGTAAGCACTGTGAACCAGCTAGAGGTTCACCTCTCTCTCTCTCTCTCTCACACACACACACACACACACACACACACACACACACACACATACACACACACACGGACACAACATGGCACACTTCCTCTGCTGTGGAGCTGGTTCAGTAACTGATAGGCGTGTCTTGCTGAGGACTTAAGTCTGATCCCTAGACACACATGGAAAAGCTGAGTATGGCCATGAGTGCTTATAAACCCAGCACTGGCACTCAGTGGTGCACATCACTTGGTGAAGGACATACAAGGTTAACCTCTGGATTCTACAGGCATGTGTAGACATATGTGTGGACACACACACACTGTATACTTTATTACCATATACTCAATGCAATTGGCATTACGGTACACACACAGAGAGACAGAGAGAGAAACAGAGAGAGACAGAGACAAACAGAAAGAGAGAGAGAGAGGGAGAGGGAGAGGGAGAGGGAGAGGGAGAGAGAGAGAGAGAGAGAGAGAGAGAGAGAGAGAGAGAGAAATACACGCACAATGTAAGACCCCCTCTGTTCCTGATTTATCGGCAATAGTGGGGAATAGAAGTCAATGACCTGACTTGGCTGGTTCTCAACCTGATGCTGCCTGTACTAACTCCAACAGGGGAGACATATACAAACATCTATAAGATATTGATGACAAACTGAAGTAGATGCCACTGAATTCCAGCTTGGCAAACCAATGACATCATTGGGCTTACTTAAATAGCACAAGTAAAAGGTTACTTCCAAGATCACTGTGATCCCCAAACAGCTATGTCTCCACCAAGTCCAAGCCCATCATAGGCTATGATCTCATAGAAAATGCGTCACGCAGTATCCCTTTCAGTTAACTTCCTATATAAGCCAGCATCTTCCAAGATCATTGCATGGGAAGATGGAGTAATGGCTGGAATCTCAGGTGAGACACTAAGACTCCCTGTCCCCTTAAATTATAGGGAGACCGACTCACCTCTGTTTTATTCTATTTATTTAATTTTTTTTATCTATTTTTATATTTTATATATTTATTTTATATATTTTATATTTTATATATTATATATTTTATATATTTATTTTATTATTATATTTTATTTTTTTATCTATTATCTAAATTTTTATTTATCTATTTTATTTAATCAGTTACCATTGCTACTAAGTCATGCTACTCTCGAATGGCAATAAAATGATCAGATTATGCCTGCAGATGGAGGCTGCAGGACATCAAGGTGAAGCTGGATAAGAAGGTGCTTCCCAATGGCAGAAGTTGGTGCTTCAACTCCACGGATTCCCAGGGCTTTGGAAAGGCTTCTAGGGTGTCTCAAGCCACATCCGTCATTGAAAGAGTACGGGAAAAGACCCACCTCCATACCCCTGCTACATTCAGTAACCTGTTCCCGAGGAAGCCATGAGGTCAGAGGTTTAAGCACAATGTAGCAGCTATGTAGTCTTTGAAATTTAAGAGGACACTTTTCCAGGTCACCCCCTGAGAGGACATAGACATTCCTCTAAAAGGAAGGATCTCTCTCGTGTGTGTGTGTGTGTGTGTGTGTGTGTGTGTGTGTGTGTGTGTGTGTGTGTGTAGGAAAAGCCCTGAAAGCATGTCAGGTTGAAACTTCTTAAGGATGGAAGTGCCAAGACCACTGGGCTGAGGGAGGAGTTGGGCATGTATTGTCACTCAAAAAGCAACTCTAGGTAAGTACAGAGAATTGAGGTACAAAGTCAAGAGATCAAAGAGCCAAGAGTCATGAGCAGTGCAAATTGGGCTGATAGGTGACAGGAGACTTTCTTGACTGTGATAGGTAGCTTTTGAATAGCCCTGGTTTAGATCATGTATCTCTACATAAAAGTCCAAAAACCATAATGCAAATAACATTAAATGCATGGTAAGAAAGTATATGGTGTATGTATCTGTGTGTATGTGTGTGTGTGTGCATGTGTGATAAATCTCTGAGAAAACCATAATGCCAATTGCATTGAGTAGATGGTAAGAAAGTATACGGGGTGTGTGCTTGTGTGTGTGTATGTGTGTGTGTCTGTGTACATATGTCTATGCATGCCTGTAGAATCCAGAAGTTAACCTTGTATGTCTTTCACCAAGTGATGTGCACCACTGAGTGCCAGTGCTGTTTTTATAAGCACTCACGACCATACTCAGCTTTTCCATGTGTGTCTAGGGATCAAACTTAAGTTCTCAGCAAGATACGCCTATCAATTACTGAACCATCTCCACAGCAGAGGAAGTATGCCATGTTGTGTCCTTGTTAATCTCTTTCTTTGTTTTTCTGTTCAAATATACCATTGCAGCTCTCCTGTTCAGAAACAGGCCAACAGTCAACCTACACATTCAAAAGGATTGCTTATTCTGCTCAGGAGTGGCCAGGAAAGGCATCCTCTGAGATCTCTGACTTTAAAACCACACTAATCACTGACCAGCTGCCCTCTGAAATTCAACACTACATTTGTGCATCTATCACTGTCCCCATGGCCTCCCCACAACAAATGACTTAGTGTGACAATGGTATTGGAGTTGGTCTGCTCCTGGATTGCTTCAAAGGTTGACTGTGGCTTGAGGTGCCTTAAAAGCCTTATTGAGCTTCCTGTAGCAAAGAGGGTTTCCATGGGAGGGAAGTCCCTGTAGAGAGGCAGCCTCATGTGAATGTGGGATTTTAAAGATGGGTTTGAAAGACATTATGCAAGAGGAGCAGTCATCATGACAAGAGAATAGCTCTATGCAAGAGGAGTAAATATTTGGTATTTATCTACTGCCAATTAGTAAACAGTTAAGATAATAGGATCTCACATTTGCTTGTTAAGGAAGAGAATAAAAAAAAATATGAAAGGAAGGGAAGGTAAGACGGTTCGATGAGCAGAGGTGCTTGCCGTCCAGCCTGATACAGAATTGAAATTGGAAGTTGCATGGAGAACAGAGCTTTCTCGGTGTATATAGATAGATGTATGGGGAAATATACATCTCAGTATTGTGCATGTGTAGCCATGTGTGTGTATAAATATTGTTCTCCATCAAACACAACCAGGATGGTTCAGTGGTTAAGAGCACTTGATTCTCTTGCCAAGGATCCAAGTTCAGTATTATATTAGTTAGGGTTCTTTAGAGTAGTGTTTCTCAATCTGTGGGTCACAACCTCTTGCAGGGGTGGGGAGTTGAACAACCCTTTCACATGAGTCACCTAGGACCATCAGAAAACAGATATTTACATTACAATTCATAACAGTAACAAAACAACTACACTTGCAAAGTAGCAATAAAAACAGCCTTCTGGTTGGGGTCACATGAGGAACTGTATTAAAGAGGCACAACATTAGAGCATTAGAAAGGGTGAAAATCTCTTCTCTAGAGGAACAGAAGTTATAGAATGAAATATACGTATGTGTGTATGTATGTATGTATGTATGTATGTATGTATGTTCGGGATTTATTAGAATGGCTCACAGGCTGTGGTCCAGTTAGTCCAACAATGGCTGTCTACCAATGAAAGATCCAAAAGTCCAGTAGTTGTTCAGTATACATGGCTGAATGTCTCAGCTGGTCCTCAGTATATGCCAGAATTCGGAAGAGGTAGGATCTAATGCCAGTAAAGGAATGGACTTTTTCCAATGACAGCAAGCAGGCAAAGAAAGGGAGCTTCCTTCTCGGTGTGGTGCTAATTTGTGTTTCTCTGGTGGCTGGTGAGGTTGAACATGTCTTTTTCATATACTTATTGGCCATCATAATTTAATTCTTTTTCCAGGTGATTCTCATAGCAGCTGAGGCTTTAGATCCACTGAAGACCGTCCTACTTAAAGTGCTGGCCCAGATCCAATAGCAAGGCATTCCCAGGATTGCTATCCTGGGTACTAGAGCTAAATGCTGTGTGTGTGTGTGTGTGTGTGTGTGTGTGTGTGTGTGTGTGTGTGTGCATGTATGCAAAGGTGTATGTATTCATGTATCTACATGTGTGTTGTTATGCATGTGAAAGCCTGAGATCAGTCTTCCCTATCATTCTTCAGGCTCAATCCACTTTCTTTTCTGAGAAAAGATCTCTTCATTGGCCTGGTGCTTGCCAATTCAGCTAGGCAGGTTAGCCAGAAAGTCTGAGAGATTCCCCCCTTTCTCTGCCCCTCCAGCACTGAGGTTATGATCACATGCCATCACATCTGGGTTTTTAATGTGGGATCCAGGAATCAAACTTGGGTCTTCCTTCTCATGCAGCAAACATTTTACCATCTGAAGCATTTGCTCAGCCCCAGCGTGATTCATTTTTATAAGTCCTCAAGGTCATGGCTCGAATGTCAGTCAGTATGTCTGGTTGAATCTCATGAACAGTCTCCAGAAGACTTCATCTCTTGGCTGTATGTGTGCTTTTTCTAAGTCAGTTTCCCTCTCAGATCTCAGGTTTGACAAGTCGGCTCTTTGAAACAAACCCTTGCACTGCATCCAGTTAACCCAATGCTTCTTACTTGGACGCCAAGATTTTAACTGTCCTGGATTCCTCTGGCTCTCACATGAGCTAACCTCCTGCCAGAGAGGGAGATGAATATAACTAGACTGTGTAAAAATATTTGCCCCCATGGTCAACGGTCCCTAACTTAAAGTGTGTTAAAAATCCATGAGGCAGCTCCCTAATTCTTAATGCTTTTCATATTTTTTCCATTTCACTAGCTTGGGTCAGTCTGCTGACTCTTGTGACTGCTAGCTGTCTTCTCCTTCTACAGAGTTTCCTACTGGATGCTGTCACACCAAAGAACTAACTGTTTAGAAATAAAGAGGTGGTGAGCTCTGAGTGAGGCTCAGGCACATTTCCTAATGGTAAAACACATGCATCTATGGCCAGGCCTATCTTGACGCTTTGACCTTGTGATAGTTAATGTTGATTGTCAACTTGACCGGGCCTGGAATAACCTAGGAGGCAAACCTCTGAGCCAATCCATAAGAAAGTTTCTAGATTGTCTTAACTGAGGTGTAAAGCCTCACCTTACATGGGGGCAACACCATCTCATTCATGGGCTAGGGCCCTGAGTAAGTAAAAATAAGAGAGCAAGGTGAGGGCTAGCATTCATTTCTCTCTGCTTCCTGACTGTGGATAAAATGTAACCAGGTGCCTCAGGCTCCCACTGCCATGTTAGACTATACCCTCAAACTGTGAGCCACAACAAACCCCTTCTCCATTAAGTTGGTTTTGTCAGGATAGTTTTTCATAGCAACAGGAAGACTAATTCATACATACATGCCGTGGTCTGCATAGCTGCATATAATATAGGCTCACTCTTTCTTTTCATATGTGTATGTCTGTGGGGTGTGTGTGTGTGTGTGTTTGTATTGTATGTGCATGTGTGTTTAGGTGCAAACACTGTGCATATTTGTGAGGAGGCCAGACCAGAAGAGGCTCTGTTCTGTCCTGCTCTTTCATTGTCTGCTTCTCTCTCATTGAACCAGTAGTTAGCAAACCACAGCAATCTTATCTCGGCCCTTTGCAGCTGAAGGAATGGGTGCAACAATTCTTGTCACCCCACCCAGATTTTCAAGTAGGTGCTGAAGATATCAGGTCCTCGAGCTTGTACATCAAGTACTCTTACCCTACTGTCTTACTTATGGAAGTACTAGTTAAAACATCATCACACAGACTAGTTATAGTCTGGTAAGTCTGTGAAATGGAGAAACAGATCCTCATTCTCAGAATGGGTATAACTTAGCCATTCAAAAAACAAGCAAAGGAAGAGGCAGAACATCAGGTTGGGAAGAAGTGGATCACCAATGATCTTACAAGCTAGTATAGGCCTGAGACTCTGTATTTTCTTCTGATCTCCAGTTAACTCTCTACACACATTACCAACAGTGTATATATTACTTACTGCATTCCCTGATCAAGGCAGGCTAGTGTGTTATGGGCGTAAGGGGATCTGATGAGAATCTCCTTAGATGAATCTTTAAGCATCTCTACAGAAGCCTGGAGTTTTTAAGACCAGTCTCCATGGTAATGGCCACAAAATGCATACCCACCTTGAGGTAGCTCTGAATGCAGCCTAACACAGCCCAATACAAAATAAAACATTATTTTTGTAACTCAATTCTGAGGTTCTTGAATGTGAACTTTGTAAATGACAACTTCATATTGCAATATAAGAAAGCTGGATGTGGGGCTGGGGAGGTAGTTTGAACAGTAAGAGTCCAGACCTGAGTTTGAATCCCATCACTTATGTAAAAATCCAGGTGTGTAACCACAGCACCGTGGAAGGAGACACTGAGTATTATTGGGGTTTTCTGGCTGTCAAACAAGTTCTAGGTTCAGAGAGACACTCTGTCTCAAGGGAATGACACACAGAGTTATAGAGGACACCTAAAGTCTTCTTCTGGCCTCTGCACATGTATAGGCACATACAACTACATGCACATGGGCAAACACACACACACACACACACACACATGTGTGCGCATACATGCATCAGACAAGAAAGAAGAAGGGGGGGATTCAACATTCCCAAATAGCCTTCACCATGCATTCATCGGTACCCAAATTTGGACAAACTGAGAATTTCATCCTCCTAATTTGGGAGGCAGTGGTGTTGAATTCACAGATATGTAAGATGGTTTGTGTAAAGGCAGCTAAAATCTAGAGTCAGCACAGAGCTTAAACCTTTGCCACTCCCTGTTCCCTGTTTATTGTACACCCTCTTTCTGTTTCTTAACATCTACCACTTCCTGTAGAAAGACTCCATGTCTTCAAGAGAAGCAGCTGCGGAAGTGACTGAAGAGTTGAACATATATCGAAAGAGGATTTATTACATAGTCATGACAAATATAGGCCGGGGTAGTCAAATAAAGACTGTCTTAACCTTGGGGAGGCTATTTGGTACACAAAGCTACGTGTCTTAGCAGTCCTAATCTAGTGCTAAAGGCTTGGAGGGTTTCTAGAGAACTATCAGCCTTCAGTTCACATTTGAAGGCCAACAAAGCTGGATTCTGATGTCAGCAGCAGCAGTTGGTGGTGGCAGCAACAGAGGAAGTATTTTTACCAAGACTCAAAGGCAAGTAGATAAAAGCAATGGCTTTTCACCTGGACCCCCTTACATCTGGGCCATGTCTGGAAGGTGACACTGACACTGTAGAATCTGGGGAATGATAGTGTACGGTGTTCTGTAGCCTCCACATGCACATGCACACATGCACACAAACACCTGCATGCACATAAACACACAAATACTTTTTGTGTGTACATGCACACAAAGACGTATGGAAATCTAATATGAGGGCACATCTTGTGCCCTCAGAAATGGGATTTTCACAGCAGTCTCCTGGCTCCTCTTTCTGTCTCTTCCAATTTATCCTCCACACTTCCACAAAAGTAAGTTTTCTAAATCATGTGCTCAGAAGTCTCCAGTAACTCTACTTGCTTACAGGATGAGAAAAAGAACCAAACTTTTGAGCAGGCGCTTGAAGTCACACCTAGCTTCATTCATGAGCTTCCCTGCACCTTGGTGGCATTGGCTCCTTCTACAGAGGGATTCAGAAGCTTCTAAGGGCAGCCCATGCCTTTGGTGCTAGGCTTGAACAAGCCTTTTCTCTGCCTTGATGTTCTTTCCCCTTGGAGCCAATGCTCCAAATCCCAATGATGCCCCAAGATCTTGGCTCCAATGTCCACACTCTCCAGAAATGATCGCCTCCCCAAACCCTTTCATCTTTTACCACATGAGGCATTTATCACACTCTATTTTCTATCACTATTATTTATAGACACGTCACATCTCAACTTTCAGGCCATTTCTTTTTTTCAAAACTAGGAGCCTCTTCTGGCTTATTTTTCTATCCATTGAAAGATTTAATGTCGGCCTGATCACAGTAGACTCACTGTGGCTGAGTGGAGACCACAGGGAACGTTTCAGTTTCTTGGAGGATTGAATTTGAATCCCGGTTTTGTTACCCACTAGCTGTCTGACCTTCACCGAGACAATTCTCCCGAGCCTGGGTGTCTTCATGGCACACCCATGGGGGTGGGTAGTGATGAAATGGGTAAAATGTCTGATCCGGACCGTGACGTAGACAGATAACAAATGATGAGCCCAGGCTTACGTATTATGGCAAGAACTCAACAGTCAGGGGAATGTTCGAGTCAAACATCCAACTAAATCGTAATTGACAATTCGGCCAATTTCTTCACATTCAAAAGGAATGTTCTTTTCCAACTAAAACTACGCAGGATCTCCTAAACTGGAGACATGCCCAACCGCATGGCACAACTTGTCACTGAAAAGTTCACACTTCAAAACTGTGCAACTGGGTTACAAAAAGTAATTATAAAAAAAAGATCTCATAGTGGGGACTGGAAATGTAGTGCTGTCAGTAGACAGATTGTTGGACATAGACAAAAGCATGAGTTCCGTTCCCAGCACTGCATCAATGTGCTGTGGTGGGACCCGCTGGTAATCCCTGAGCTCCAAAGGTAGACTGAGGAAGCTCAGAAGTTCAAGGTTACCCTTGGCTCCCCAGTGAGTTCTAGGCTAGACAAGGCTACATGAGAGCCTATCTAAAAAGATAAAAGAAGGAAAGACAGTCAGACAGACAGACAGACAGACAAAAAAGAAAATGTTTTAAGTAGCTTTATGACTATGTTGGACTGTATTCATAGCTAAGCTGGATGCTTGTGGCTTGCTGGCCTCAGGTTGAGCCACTCCTCTGGGTTTTACAGGTATAAAACCCAGAGGAGTGGCTCTCTGTGAGAGCCCTTGCCTAACATGCCAAGAGGACTCTGGTACCACAAAGCAAGACAAAAGAAAATGCAAATCAAAAATCCCCAGCACCTCCCAGAATGAATCTTATCCAACCCCCCCTCCCCCAAGGCTGATTCTTCTCTCAGTCAAGCCTTGGGGCACACCATCTATCTCCCCTCTGAGTTGTCTTCCTAAGCCCCAGGCTATGAGTGTGTAAATATGGCCCCCAGATGGTGCAGGCAAAGAGAGCAGAGCACCACCATCACCACCCCCATCCTGCCTGCTTCACCCAACTGGCCCAATGAGAAACAGGAGACTGCAGAGGGGACCTGAGGGAGGCTTTTGAAGTGCCGGCTGCACAGAAGCTAGCAGAGTCAAGAGGCAGCAGTGTCAGATTTACTGCGGCCCTGAGAACTACAGATATTAGGTTGGCTGTAGCTTGCTGACCTCTTTGGGCTTTCAATTTGGGTTTGAGATTTATGACCTCCTTGCTTTGGCTTTTGAAATTCCCAGGGATCTGCCTGTGCCTTTAACATTTCTGCCCCTATCCGTGCCCCACGCCCCGTGCCCCATACCCTCCCCAGTCCACAAGAACTTCCTGTTTTCCAGGATCACAGATAAAGAAGACACAAGCCACAGAACACCAACACTATGTAATTTTTTTTTTTTTTTTTTTTTTGGTCATGACTCCTTAATTTCTCAGCCATCCTAGGTGTTCTGTCAAGTTGCAGTCTGGAAGTCTAGACCGAGAGATATCTATGATAGAAAAGGTGTGTCTGTATTTCAAGCCCTCAGAATTTATTCTAGCCATCTGACAGTTGCTTGGAGATACAATCTCAATTTTTGCGATGGCCCCTTCAGTGAGATATTTATGGCACATACAACTATAATTATTTACCTATAACAAAGTCCAGGTCTGTCTGCTTCAGGTAACGCAGGCAGCTGAGTCCCAAGAAGGACAGATCCATCTTCCTCTTGCCCAGAAGTCGACCTTTTGCCCTCGGGACCTTGCCCACCTCATTTTGAAAATGTGGACAGGCTGGGGCATGGCTGCTTCCTGTGTAGGCTCTGGTTATACTAATACTAGGAACAAGGAAGAGATGGGTCCTGGGAGTCTCCTCCAAGACAGACAGAGCCTTGTGTAATATCTTTTTTTCTCATCCAGTGACTCCAATGGGTAAATACCTCCATATTCTCTCTCTCTCTCTCTCTCTCTCTCTCTCTCTCACACACACACACACACACACACACACACACACACACAGTTGCATACACCCACACACATTTGAAGAAGCCAGAAGAGGACATAGGTGCCCTACTTTGTCACTCTCTACTTTATGTTCTTCAGAACCAGTCTCTCACTGAACCTGGTGTTAGACTGGCAGTCAGAAAGCTCCAGTGCTCCTTGTCTCTGCTTTCCACCATGCGGGGTGGTAAGCATATACACAAGCCACTCAGCTTTTTACATGTGCTGGGGATTCCAGAAAAGATCTTCATGCTGTATAACAGGTACTCTTATTCACTAACCATCTCTTCCAGCCTCATCCATTAGTATGTGAAAGCTTAATGTCTTCTGCAAACTTACAGATGAGTATAGACAAGCAGCCTGCCAAAGCCAGTAGGAGCCCAGGCAACAGGAGACCTCATGGCTGAACCTAGCCTCAGGATCTCCAAAGCCCTTTTCTTTCTTTACTCTGTGGGACTAACAGCCTCTGGCCTCTCCATTCAAATTTTATTTTCACTCAAAGCTTTCCCAAAGTCATTGCCTAGTTTCCGAATAGAATTTTTTAAAATGGCTCTTAGAAAAATTCACAATCCATTCTAAACGGCCCAGACTTGACAACACTGACCAAATCCACAAGCTAGTGTTGCTGTACTCACAGGACAGTCCACAAAGAGAGAGCTGAGAAGTTTTTGAGCCACAAAAGTCATGTGGGGATGGGAGGGAGGAGTTCAGACAGAATCTCACATAGCCAAGGCTGACCTCAAACTCTGTGTAACCAAGGATGGACCTTGAACTTCTGATCCTCCTGCCTTGACTTCCAAAATGCTGGTATCACAGGCATGTACCACCATGCCAGGTTTATGAGGTGTTGGAGATGGAGCCCAGGACTTCCTGCATGCTAAATAAGTACCCACTAACTAAGCCACACCCTTTACTCTTAAATGATTTTGTTTTGAAGAGCCAGGATTTATTTGATAGGATAGAATTTTTCTGCATGTTTGTCCTTAAAACGTCAGGGTGAGGACATAATTCAGTAGTAGAAAGTACTGGTCTGGGATATTATATAATACGTCCTGAGTTCAATCCCCAGCACCACAGAAAACATAAAAAGTAATGAGAACTTTATTTGCATTCTTAACTCCTGTGTGTTTGTCTCTGCTGCTGTTATCTGGGCTCATGACGGAAGAAATGAAACCCAGAGCGTTTGGGGGGCTCTTGGTGTGTGAGATGGCATGGAGATATTTTGCCTTTTGGCTCTTCTCCTGCCATTTGCATGGTCTAGAATTATCTGCCATCCTGTTGAAATGAGCAAGCTGCTGTGTGGTTTAAACTCTCAGACAAAGCCCTCCAGCTTGCCTATCTCAATGTGATGGTAAGAAAATTCTGCTTTTTAAGAAAAAAAAACTAATAATTTTAGTTCCGCTTTAAAATAACATATGCTTCCTAGAGAATTATTGAGAATCTGTCCACGTGGGATATCAACAAAGGCCACCTAGCAGCAAACACTCAAGCTGCTTCCAGGACTGACATTACAAAGCCTACAGCTGACAGACTTGCCATCAGGTAAGTGTGACAGTTTTTATTTGACATGGGACAGCACATTTTGTTTTCAGATCAGATAGAGAAGTCTTCACTAGCACCACGTTCAACAGCTGCACTGTGTTCCTGGAAGAGGGTGCACTACACTGCCTTGCTCTTGTCAAGTTTCCATTGTTGGCTCAGCAGTTAAGAGTGTTTGTTACTATTGCAGAGAACCTGGGTTGTTTCCTAGCACCCACATCAGGTGGCTCCCAACCACCTGTAACCCCAGCCCTAGAGCATCTAGTGCTTGCTATTGACCTGCAAGCATGTGGTGCATATAAAGTCACCCAGGCACACACAAATATAATAAACATAACAGGTAAATGAAAAAATATAAATATTTTGAAAGTTGTATTGTTGGGATCTGGAAAATGGCTTAGTACATGCCTGCTTTACAACCTCAGGATCTGAGTTAAATTCCCAGAACCTAAGTAGAAGAGTCAAGCCTGCTGCTAAGATGCTAAGATGCATCCCAGTGCTGGAGAGATGAAGACAGGAGGATCCTCAAACTTCCCAGATGAAAGTAAGAGACTCCATCTCAAAAACCAAAAAATGGTGTCAGCTGAGATGGGTCAAAGGATTAAGGCACTTACTTACTTCATGAGCCTGGAGACCTGAGATGAATCCCCAGAATTCATATGAGGGTGGAGGAGAGAAACTGACTCCTCAGGATTTTTTTCTGGGATCCACATGGTCATTGTGGCAGATATCCCCACATGTGCGCACACACAAACACACACAGGGGAGGGGAGAGAGAGAGAGAGAGAGAGAGAGAGAGAGAGAGAGAGAGAGAGCTTTCATAAAGAAAAATATATCTAAATTGCCACATGCCTGTACAAACTAACAAATAATCAAAAAAACCAAACAAGGTGCCAAGGTGTGTATTGTCCTGAGGAGCAACACCTAAGGTTGACCTCTGACTTCCTCATTTATATTCATACAGGTTCACATGCAACTGTTCACTTACACTTATATCCACATGAACACACTTTTGTGTTACTGTCTCTCTGAAAGTTTTAATGCCTCCTGTAAGATGTTCTAGCACGAGCTCTCACATAAGAACAAGTGTGCAGGGTATGCGTGCAAACTGTTCCCCTTATCATCTCTACAGAAATCTTGGGATTCAGCTCATGTACAAAACATGTCTGTTTTAGCAGCTGCTCCTTGGACCCCATGAGTTTGAACAGAATATACTGGGCATCTCCATGACTGGTCCAGGGCTTCCCCTGAGACCAGCCTGGCCACCAGGTTGATGCTTCCTGCTTCCTGCTTCCTGCTTCCTGCTTCTTGCTTCCTGCTTCCTGCTTCTTGCTTCCTGCTCCCTTGTCATTGTTCTGGGCAATCTTAACTTCAAACAGAATCTCAGGGGTCTGTGCCCTGAGAACTAGTGAGAATATTTCTGCTGGCTTGTCCCAGTGCCAGAAATCAGTAAGAGCCTTCTGCTCTTACTGGCTAGAAGGAACCATAGCAGATCTCTGGGCTTATGATGGAGTCATGCTACAGAGAGAGCCTGAGAGTCCCTAGCCCCTTCTGAGCACAAACTTATAGCCACCAGCATGACATCTGCTCGTAGGATACTGACTTGAATTTCCATGTGCTTTGAACCAATTCAGACACAAGCAAAAGGTGCACATGCTTGCTATTCCTATAGAGAATCCATGCAGGTCTTACACATGCTGGATGAGACAACGGAAGTTGAAAGAGGATAGATACGCTGGGGCTGGGGAGATGGCTTGGTTACTGAAATGCCTGTGTCACAGGCCTGAAGACCCTCCTCCACCTTATCTTTAAAGCAGACAACAGTGATGTGGCACGCATTTGTCATCCCAGCACTGGGGAGGCAGAGACAGACGGATCTCTTCAGCTTGCTGCTTAGCAAGGCATGGGTGGGTTGGTGAGCTCCAAGGTGGTGAAAGACACTTTCTCCAAAGCAAGGTAGCAAGCGTGTGAGCAACATCACCTGACAATGTCTTCTGTGTTTCACAAACAGGTGTGTGCACATATGAATGCACATAAACAGAGAGATAGGGGGCAGAGAGAAGAAGAGAGGAAAGAGCAGCAGTATAGGCAGAGAAGGAGCCACAGAGCCAGGGTTAGACTTCTCTAGCCACTGACTTCAAAGTAAGGTCATCTTCTAACACTCCAGAGGAAATCTGGGAAATTAGCTATTTCTGTTGTACAGGTGAGGAAACCAGGAACTTAAGAAGAATAGTGAATTGTCCAAGAGTCACACAGATTGCTGAGGATAGAATTAAGTCTCCAAAGACTTGATAGCAGACGGACATGGAAATAGAACATGCTTTGCAGACTAGCACATGAAGTATCACCTGAACTCAGCCCTCTGTTCTTCAGACACTGCAGGCAAGGTACAGTGTATCGAGTGGTCCTGGGCTCCCGAACCCTTGGACTACATGCATGCCAGGCACTTTATATAAGAACAAGTTCCCATGAGCTTTGGAGAATGAGAAAGGCTGCCAATTCATCCCAAGCCAGTGTGGCAAGCTGTCCCAGAGAACTGTCAGTCAATGATCAATGTGCCAATCAGCAGAGGCCCTCTGGGATTAGGCTGCCCCAGAACAGGTGGATCTGGTTTCTAAGCTGGGCTCTGTATCTTGATGGAGGCTGGCTGTTAGGAGGAGATCCTTCAAAGGCCCAGAAAGTCCTTCCCCCAGCTTGGGAGGGCACCAGACAATCTACCCTAGCCCAACCAATTTGGCACACCAGAAGCAGCTGGTAAGCAACTGATTTTCCACAGCACTGTGTCCTGAGATGCTGTGAGCCTCCACCTCTGGGAGTGACAAGGTGGGCACCTTGAAGCACAGTTGCCATCCTTTGTGTGAACTCGGAGGGAAAATAAGAGAACAGCTACATCTTGAAGTTAAACCCTTCTGCTCTGTGTCTGAGCGGCTGATTGCCTTACAAAAGTTTAAGTGTCTCTGAGAAGGGATTAGGTCCTACACAGGATGGCCAAGAAAAGAAACTAAAACCCATTGTCATTCAGGTTGCGTCATTCATTGATCAAATGGATCCTCAGTCTGCTTCTTCTTACTCCTACTCTTTGGGAGGCATCCTCATCTCAACTGTAATTATGTGTGTCTCTATATAAACGCCATGATCAAAACTGTCAGAGTGGACTGATAAATGGCTCAATCATTTAATTAATTAATAAACCCAGTCAAGCATGTGCAAGCATGAAGACCCCACTTTAGATGCCCAGCATCCAAGTCTGGTTATGTGATTTTCCCCTATAAGCCTACACTGGGAGAGGTACAGCCAGGAGGATCCTTGGAACCTAGTGGCCAGCTAGTGTTGCTAAGTCATTGAGTACCATACTCAGTGAGAAACACCATCTCAAAGGGTGAGGCTACTGGTAGATTGCCTGTCCCCTGGTAGATGGTCCCATATCCAGGCACATATTAGCAGCATTCATTGGATTTCCTGGATTGTCAGTAAGAGAAGGGGAGGAGGAAGAGGAGGAGCCAGAGGAGGAGGGGAAGAAGGGGGGAGGAGGGGGAGAAGAAGCAAAAGATAAAGTTTGAAGGGAGATGTGTTGGGAAATATGCTGAAAATGGAGGGGACTGGGAAGAAGAAGAAACTACGTAGATATGGTCATGGTTCACATATATATACAAGAAAAATTTAAAACAAGAAAAAAAATCCACTTAAATACTGCATACAGATAAACATACTTAAATTGACAAGATAGAAAAGAAGGCAGAGAGAATGATGTCGACCTCTGGCCTCCCCACACATGGGCACATGGGTGCATACAACACACAAATGCAGACATGCACATACGCTGCACAAGCCCACCCACTGTATAAAGTGAGTACATGACTCCTCCAAAGTATGGTTGAGGGGAAGGTCTTTACTGTAGGTATGAGGGAGAACAAATCAGGAGGCATCTGGAAGAGTCCAGAGCAGGAAGAGAAAGTAGTAGGCTGGGCATAGCCCTGAGAGGGGGCAGGGAGAAAAAGAGGAAGAAAAAGCAAAGACCAAGAGAGAGAGCGGAGACTAATAGAACACAGAGCTGAAATAGCAGGGTTATAAATGAATGAGAAGCTGGGGGAGGAGGATGAGCTGCGGAAGTTAAGGGTAGGAAGCAGATGAGAAGAGCCAGGATGCCAATGTAGATTCTGCACCAGGTATTTGCAATACTGAGAGAGCCTGGAGGCCAGCATGCACTTTGATATGCTAATAGGCACCATAGCTATTTATTTGTCTTGAGTTTCTTTTGGACCTGACACCCATCCCATGACCACACACAGAAACCCTTCACTAGCTCTCACCACTGGCAGGATCAGGTTGACAATCTTTGCCAGTAATGACAAGGACTTTGTGATCTAACTGGCCATTCATGCCTCTGCATTTTCACACATTCTTTAGTCATATTTTTGTCTTCCAGAAAGCCTGGAGAACTCATCATTCAGCATCCTACCAAGGCACTTGCTCCTCTTTATACGTCTCTAAATCATCCACTAGATCATGTCACAGCTGTGCATACAGTGAGTATAAGGACCACACATAAATAGAATAGGTGTGTTATTCGTAGCTAAGGCTGTGTATCTACTCTTATGTAGTTTCTATGCATATAACATAGCATATAACGTTCTGAATAACTAGATGGCCTGAAGTGAATGGCACTGTCTGAGAATTCAGATAGGTTTAGCTGTCCAAGATAGGGGATGAAAACTTTCTATTGCACATCTTGACTTAGGGTATGGCATCTGCCATGGTTAGCGTTCATTTTCAACATGACAGAATCTAGAATCACCTGGAGATGGGCCTTCAGATGTGCCTATGGGATCATGTCAATTGATGTGACAAGACCCATCTTAATTGAGGATGGAGCCATTCCGTGGGACGGGGCTACCGGACTGTGTAAATGAGAACTGAGCAGCAACATGTAGTCTTCTCGAATATTCTGTTTCTTGAGTGTGTGTTTCTTGTGAATAGCTGCTTCAAGTTCCTGCTACCTTGACATCTTTACCATCATGCATTGTACCCTTGAACTATAAGTCAATACAAACCATTTGTCACTTAAGTTGCCATTGTCAGAATATTTTACCACAGTAACAGAAAGGAAATCTAGACAATATCCTATTGGGGTGGCAGGCTAGGCCAGAGGCTGCCACTTGGTAACTCTCTGAGATATTCATTCCTGGGCTCTGAGATGACAAATGTCAGATACATTTTTCATGTGTGCATTCTACATCCTACATGTCTGAGGCAATCTGCATCCCAACTGTAAAGTCAAATGGCAGACTGTAGTCCCCAGCCATGGCTGGACAAATTCAGTTAAGACTCTGTGTTGGTCCAGGATAGACAAAGACATGGTGATGGATGGCCATGGAGCATGAGCAGACGTCACAGTGTTGGCTTTGATTTTCTCATGTTTTTCATTACTCTGGAATCACCACAAGAATTTTCTAGATTCCTTTGACACTGTCTCATGATTCTAGGCATCTATCATGACTTCCATTTCTGTATTGTTTCTTCTTCTTCTTCTTCTTCTTCTTCTTCTTCTTCTTCTTCTTCTTCTTCTTCTTCTTCTTCTTCTTCTTCTCTCCTCCTCCTTCTTCTCTTCCTCTTCTTTCCCCCTTCTCTCCACCCTGCCCCCTTCTGTGTGTTTGTCTGTCTGTGTGTCTGTGTCTTCCTGAACTCCTCGATTAATTGCAGGTAATAATGACTTCTCTAAGGGTCGGTATCTAGGAGAGCTAGGAGAGAGCCTCCTTAGCAGCACAGCACAGGCTACTCCACCCTGTCCTCTGCCTCAGCCCAGGAAAGCCATCCTGAGTATCATAAGGAAACCAGTTCCTAGCTCTCCAAGTTGAGGGTCTCCGTTGCTGTTACTGGTATCCATTGCGACTGATCCCAAACTTGGCTGTCCTCAAACTCTGGTCTTGGCTATAGTCCACTAGGACATGGAAATTAACAAAGCAGAACACCCCATTTGGGGTCTGGGTGTCTCAGATGTTTCCTGCTGCCCGGGGAAGATTTTCCAGCCTGGGCAAAGGTCCATAAAGCCTGAGAAATTTGTCTGAATCTATCAAAGTCATATTGGGACATAAAACACAAAACCCTTCTCCTCAGCAGGAAGGCTCCTGTCTGCCAAGACACCAGCACGCCCTGCCACCAGCAATAATTGCCAACAAGAATAGCAGACCGTGTAAGATAAGAAAGATTGTAAGCTGTTCAGCCAACTAGAATCGTCTGTGCTAATGACTGGCAGGCATCACAGGTGGAGAAAGAGACATGTCCCTCTGAAATTCACCTGCTACCCTTTCTAACTCCCATTGAGGTAGATTGTGTGTGTGTGTGTGTGTATGTGTGTGTGTGTGTACGTGTACATAAGTCAGCCTCAGATGTCATTCCTCAGAAGTCCTCCATCCGTGTTTATTTGGTTTTTGTATTTATTTAGAGAGGGTCCCTCACTATCCTGGAACTGACTGATTCTGCTAGGCTGGCTGTCCAGAGAGCTCCAGGGACCCACCTGTCTCCCCCCACCTCAGTGCTAGGGGTGCCACATCTGCTGCTTTTGTGGATGTTGGGGATCAGTCTCTGGTTTTCTTGTTTGCAAGGCAAGTCTGTTACCTACTTAGCTATCTCCCTAGCCTACATCTAGAATTCATGCTGCCTGTTACTCAGACCACTTCTCTGTCTCAGTTCTTCCTTTCTCAGTCTACTCAAAATGAAACCCCCGTATTCTTGGCTAACCTGCAAAAGGAACTATTAAATGGTAGAAGGGGGTCAGGGGAAACAAAGAATTGTTTCTATTTATCATTTTAAGTTTTTCTACACATTCCCTAATGCTTTGTAGGGGTCTCCAATCCTTTTCCACTGTGTTATCTACAAATGTGTTGGCCCAAACTCACAGCTATCCTGGGACACATGCAACCCACAGGTTTCAGGTTAGACTTGGTGGCTAGAGTGAACTTGACTTGCTTGAAATAGCTCCAAAGACTATGGTCTAAGGAATCCTAATCCTTGACAACATATCCACATAAAGGGAGTACATTTTAAATTATCAGCCCTGGAAAAAAACTGGGTCATAAGGTAGATAATGTCTGCCCTGTTGAAGAGAGAGGCTGGTTGTAGAGTAGCAGGGTAGAAGGTGAGGATAAAGTAGAAAAGGGGAGGGGAGGAATGAAAGTCCTTTTGGACAATTTAGTTGGTGTGTGTGTGTGTGTGTGTGTGTGTGTGTGTGTTCGTGTGTGTGTGTTCTCAGACAGGGTCTCATGTAGCTCAGGCAAGCTTTAAGAGCACAGTGTAAGACCTTGAACTCTTGATCCTCCTGTCTACCTCCCTCGTCAGGGATTACAGTCACATGCAACCCAGTCTGGTTTTGGTTTGCTCCTGGGATGGAATCCGGGTTTTTGTGCATGCTGGACAAGTACACTCCATCAAATGAGCTGCACCCTCAGTCCCCAGAGTTTGGGAAGATGTGAGAGAGAGTCAAGCAATGTAAACAGGCATTGGTGTTTTAATGCTTGCTTCCACGGCTAGCATGCAGGTAGGAAGGGAGGCCCGTGGACAGCAGAAAAGGGGCCTGGGGCATGCTGTGGAATCACTGTCTTCTGGGGAGAGTGAAGGTCATTTTGTGTCATATGGTTCCACACCCCCAAGGCCTTGCCACCCGAATTGTGGTATTGTGATTCCTGTTTCCAGGTTTTTGTCCTTTTATCCAAAGAATTGAAAACAATACAGAAATTGACAAAAATGTTAAGTAACTTATCAAAAGCAAAGCAAATAGTAGAAGCAGACAAAACTACACTGTAAGGAAGCCATGGGCCACGGTAGTGAGGATGCGGGGTCTCCTTTTATGGGGATCAAGAGAAAGAAAAGTTTAGTTATTAAGGGGCACAGAGAGGATCGTTCTGTGTGTTGATTGGTGGGTTAGGTTATAGATTCATTTTTCTAACTGTGCAGGTTCCTTCTCATAAGAATTCTGATTTTAATTACATACATGCCCAAGTATGCATGAGCATAAGATGGTAAATAGGGAATTCTTCTCCCTAAAAGTTCACTCAAAGGATATGGTTTGGCCTACCACCCGAAACCAGTTCAGATAGATTGGCCTTTCCACTCTTCCTGCACAGCCATATTGAGAATACATCTGAATAAGAAGAATCTAAGTTTGATTCTTGCTAGTGGCAGAGAAACCTAAGCTTCAGAGAGGGACAGATGTGTAGCCAGATGGGGATGGGGACCAAGGGGGCTCTGAGGTTTCTGGGCACATTGTTCAGAGCTCTCTCTCTCTCTCTCTCTCTCTCTCTCTCTCTCTCTCTCTCTCTCTCTCTCTCTCTGTGTGTGTGTGTGTGTGTGTGTGTGTGTGTGTGTGTGTGTGTGTGTAGTATGATCAGGTAAAAGAGCTGGGCTGTGAACTGCAGGGTTTTCAGAAGACTAGAATGTACATAATCCAAATTTAGTAGAGCCCCAGGTTGTGTAACATGTTGGCCTCATCCTAGCCTGCCCAGGCTCAGCTGCCCACAGTCAGAACTGCTTGCCAGTTTCCAGGCTCCCCACCTCCGTGCTTCAATTCATTGATTTGTTTGCATCGGCATGCTGTGTTAATCAATGATGGGGCGAGATGACAGAGTTTGGACAGTGCGTAGGAACTAGGTGGGAACAGGGGAGAAGTCGCCCCCCTCCACCCCCATCCAGGCAGGAGGAGTGCTGAGGGCAGAAGCCCATAGGCCAAGTTCACTGGGCTTCTCTTAAGAGGCAATATGGCAGGAGGGGTGAGTGCGAGGAATTAGGAGAGTGGGGCTCTGGGAGTGTGCTGGTTCCACACTGGGGATCCTCACAAGCTTTGAATTGTGTTTTACCCTTTTGCAGAAAACACAGAAATACTTGCTTGCTTCTCATTTATTATCCCGGTTTTCTTATCCCAGTAAGGAGGCAGGATTTCCAAGTTGGGTTTAGTGGTTGAACATTGCTTGAAGTCAGATAGGCCCAAAGTCCTAGAACTATTTACCTCATGCTTCTGCCTTTACGTAATTGGAAAGCCCCAGGATGGAGAGCTGTGGAGACAGCTAAACACACACTTTCCCTCTCTTGCCTCCTCAGTGTGACTTGGACCAGGGGATAGCCTCTGGCTCCTTTCATATAATCTCTCTCTACAGGAGACTGGACCATAGTCAGAGCATCCTTTTAAACTATATGACTGCAAGCTAGTATTAGCCCCTAAATTCCCTCTGAAGTTCCAAGACAGGGGCCTGATGTCTGTCTCTGCTCTCAGCCAGGCTGGTAGGTTTGCCGTTGGGTTTAGCACTGATCTGCAGTCTGCAAGCTGCTGGATGCTTGGGTACTGTCAGTCCGCAGTCGAGTGAGTGAGAAAAGACTCTGAGATAAGTGAAGAACGGCTCACTAGTATTTATAGCAAGTTCCAAGAGTCCAGACAGTGTCTTAAGAACTCTGCCATGTCTGAGAGGGAGAACCAGCAGCACAGGGTGGATGGCTCAGGGCCCTGGACAAGTGAGGATGTCCCCAGCAAAGGGAAGCTTTGAGTTCCTAGAGGCCTGGGCTCTCCACTGACTCTCACCTGCAGAAGCTCTATGGCTAAGGCAGATGATGTCCTCTCTCTCTCTCTCTGTTCCTTATTTCATGGGACAACAATCAGAAGCACCATCTCAGATGTGCTTGCCATGAGGATCAAATGAGACGCCATTTGAAGATGACACAAGACTTCCAAGCTCTGTGAAGATGTGCAATCTATGCGGGGACAGGGAAGCTGTCAGAGGGGCTAATACTAGCCAGAAGCCATACAGGTTCAAAGGATGCTCTGACAGGTAGCTGACGGTGAGCAGCTCTGTATGGGGAGGTTACTTAAGAGGGCTTGTGGAATCATAATTTTTAATCTGGGGGGAGGGGTACATACATGATGAGCATGTCTATGAGAGAAGGCATGTGCGTGCTGCAGGATGCAAGGGGAGGTCCGAGGACAACCTCAGGTGTCAGGGTTCTCCTTTCATCTTGTCTGAGGCAGGGTCTCTGTTCTTTGCTACGTCAGGCACCAGGGTAATGTGAGCTACCAGGAAGTCTCTCTCCTCCACTTTCCATTCATCTCTCCGTAGAAGCAGAGATTACAGAGATGTGTACTATCACGTGGGGGCTCACAATGGGTTCTAGGGACCCAGTGTCATGTCCTCACACTTGCATGGCAAGGGCTTTAGCCCTATTCTGTATGTTCAGTTCTGTGTTTCTCCACCAGTGCTCATCGGAGATGCACAGCATCTTTCTACAGAAAACACCAGCCGGGGCACACAGACTCTTCCTTACTGCAGACCTAGCCCCAGGCTCAGTGGCACACATGCTGTACTCTCTGGAAACAACTCGTTACATGTGGAATCAAATGATAAATGAATGGATGAGGCAGAAGCATCCCAGGAAGGGCTCCTGTCACTATACATGTATGTGTCCCCAACTCCTAGCCCAGAACTGTCCATAGTAAGCTCTTGTTGCAGTCTTCAAACAAATAAATGCAAGGCTGTGAAAATGCCTTTGTAACTGAGGGGCAATCACAGATGCTGAAATACTAGACATGCAAATATCCAGAAGTAGAAAAGCAGTAATTGATACTGTCAGTGCTGAAAGGAAACCTGGAGATGCAGATGTACTCAATCTACTTTGCTACACTGGCTTAACTGCTGTTGGTTGGCCTTTTAAAACATGCATGGGTGGTCCTGTGTGCATATATGTGTGTAGTGTGCATGTAGAAGTTAGATGTTGACATCAGGTGTCTTCCTCAGTCTCTTTCTGTCATATTTTTTGAGATAGGGTCCTCACTGAAGCCGGAGCTCACCTATTCAGCTAGATTGGCTGACCGTAAAGATGTATGGATCCCCCTGTCTCCAGTCTCTAGTGTTAAGATAAGGATCATCATGAATGCTCTTTTTGTGGGTACCAGAGATCAAACTCAGGTTTCAATCTTGCAAGGGATGTGTCTTACTACCTGAGCAATAATCGTAGCCACTGTTATTTTCTTATATTCTGTATTTTGGAGACAATATATGGCTATATAGTTCAAGCTGGCCTGGTATTTCCTTTATAGCCCAGGCTGTCCTAAAAGTCATGACAGAACTCCTACCTCAACCTCCTGAGTGCAAACTAGGGTCACAAGTATGCCCAATGGCAGTTTCTTTCTTTAGTCAACCAACAGGCTGTCTTGCAAACAAAAATGGCCACTTCTAAGGATGAACGTAGTTTATGCTTTCAAACCACACACCTATGGAAACAGAGAAAGCCTCCAAGGCAAAGGTGAAATTATAAAGGTGGGCTAGAGCCCAGGGCCTGCAGAAAGAATAACTTAGGGAAGCCTGTTAAAACCTGGGGATGATCCTTCACTAATAATAATCTAAGCTACCATTAGTGACTTAAAGCAGAAATTTTTAAAATGCAAGAATGTGTATGATTTTTATCTTGCCATTATCCCTGTAATCACCAGTCCTGATTAAAGACTCCTGCCCCAAAAGATGGATGGTCTTGAATACTTAAATGCATAGTAATCTTTCACCTCTTAAATGCTGTTTCTCTCAAGACATTCTTCTCTGTGCTTCAATTTCGAGGCTAGCAATTGTCTTCAAATATTTGAAAAACCCTACAGAGTTGGGCTGGGGGTAGTAAATAGAATAATTCTAAATCCCTGTTTTCCAACCTAAGGAAGTTCACTAAGCAGTTGAGGAGGTTCCTTCTTCATCCCATCCCCTACACACACACACACACACACACACACACACACACACACACTTTTTTCTTGCAATCAAACGTCAAATATTTGAGAAACTGCCAAAACACGTTAGTGCTTGCTGCTGCATAAATACACAGGGCAAGATAGTCATCAAGAAGGAAATGTTAGGGTAGTGTTCATTGTCTTCCTTGCACATGTAGCTCACACCAAATGGCTGGGTTTCCAGTGCATTCCTGAAGCACCTGATTACCCCGTTCCTTCCCTGTCTCATCCTGACCCAACTGTTACCCCACTCCCTGTGCTGGCAACCCTCCATGGTGGTAGATACTTTCAAGTCACTTTGCAATGGCCTCTCAGAAGTGGGTTTGAAAGCATGATAATTGGAGCTGTGCATATTGAAAGAGAAACAAGCACTCTTTGTAGCAGAGGGGGCTGGGGTCTTTGGCCTTTGCGTTTTAACTGTCTGGTAGCAAAGCCTGTATTACAAGGATCACTTTATCTTCATCCTGAACATCTTAAAGAGCTGCGGTCAGCTCTATCTCTGTGTAAATCTACGTTCCCTCTTTGCTTTGCCTAAAGCAATACACCTCTTACTTCAGGAAGCTTTCTGGGTTCTGATGTGTGAGGCCTCCCACAGTCTAACCGCAGGTTCTCAGAGGCAGTGGTGCAATTCTTTTAAGAACCCACCTGCAGGCTGGAGGATAGCTCAGTTGGGGAAGTCCTTGCTGCACAAGGGAGCACCTGAGTTAAGATCTCCAGAACCCACATAAAGCTGAAGATGTAGTGCATATTTCTATGATCTTATTCATTGCTCTTACTGAGATGGGAGATGAAGACAAGAGAATCCCTGGAAATGTGTGGGCTAGCTGGCCTGGAGTATACAATGGTGATGAGAGACTCTGTCTCAAACAATGGGAAGGTGAGGATGGACACCTGAGGTTGTCATCTGACCACCATTTCTGCATTAAGGTATATGTGTACCTACACTCAGTCATAATATGTATACCCATCTTTCTGTGTGTGTGTGTCTCTCTCTGTATGTCTTTCTCTCTGTGTCTCTCTGTGTCTCTCATTCTCTCTGTCTCTCTGTCTGTCTTTGTCTCTGTCTCTGTCTCTGTCTCTGTCTCTCTCTCTCTCTCTCTCTCTCTCACACACACACACACACACACACACACACACACACACACTCAATTAAAAAACAAAGAAATGAAAAGGACCAGTCAGGCAGTAGGCAGTAGTTCACCTTACCTAGACTCCTCATTCAGATCTTACATGTCAGTGTTCTTGCTCCTACCCTGATACTTCCTAAAACACACCCCCATTACCTGTTTTCATATGTTCCTGATCACAGTTGGAAGCTCTATTTTGAGTGTCTGTATGTATGTGTAGAGGACAGTGATCAAAATCCTGCATCTTCATCTTATTTAGAGACAGAGTAAACCTGGAGCTTATTGTTCTACCTAGATTGAGTGGCCCACACACACTACAGAGCCTCCTGACTCTAGTGTCCCAACATTGAAATCAGAGGTTCATACCACCACTCCTAGCTTTTTATATATGAGTTCTTAGGTTCCTCATACTTACATAGCAAATGCTTTATCCACAGAGCCATCTCCCGGTTTCCAAAATCCTGTTTAAAGGACACCCAGGTGCTCTCTCACAAGGAATCAGATCGTCTTGCTGATTATTTCCTGCCTGAGCCCTCCCCCACCCACAGCAATTGTTGGGGTTTTTTTTTTTTTTTCTCTCTCTTTAAGTGTTAACGCCAAGTCATCTAATGATTAAGCACACATTACAGAGTGAAGCTAGAGTAGAGCACTCTGCTTCATTCATGACTTCCCAAGTCGGCTCCCATCCTCTGCGTATCCATTTGCAGGCAGGCTGGGATAGGACCCGTGGACGAGCTCCTCCAGCATCTCATGGTGAATGTTATGTAGTGATGAAAGTAATGGACATGGTTGAACTCGGAAACCGAGACCTCATTGCTCTTTAGTCTTTTGTCTGCTGGCTAAATAGCCCAATTTCCTCCTACCTTTCTTCAACATCACATCAGCACAAGTACCTCAAACAGACTCTTGTGGTCAGCTTCAGCCCTGATGATATTTAACCACACCACCGAGCATGCCCAGCCTCAGAGACAAGGAGCCAACCGCAGCCCCACGAGTCCTGACTTAACTTAAGTGTCTTTACCAAAATAAATTCCTGAGACTGATTGAATTCTCAAATCTCAAGGCAGTGCTTCAAGATTTTTTTTTTTTTTTCTACTGAAGGTTTGGCTTGCAGACCAATCAGCAAAATGCAGAATGAAGTTCTCCTGTTGGTGGTTTGAATAAAGAAAGCCTCATTCTTCACTATACAGATGAAAGCCGAGAAAACAGTTTAGTGGGGTGTTCCCATCTGGTACCCTCTAGACTAGACGCTGTAATTAAGGATACCTGGGAGTTTCAGAATGCTACATGCCAGCTTGCAGATGCAAACATTTTATGGAATGGTGAGAAATGTGAGATGTCCCATGTTTTTCTAATTATTTAGTAAAGCATGACGCTCGACCTTTTTTTTTTTAAACGAGGAGATAATCAAAAGATAATCAAGGCAGCCTTTTATGCTGTCAGAGCAGCCAGTGTGGAAGATATGCTGTCTAGTGACAAGACAGCAGCTTGCTTTCTGTTCTCAGGGACCAGGGTGGCCTCCTGATCCCAACAACCAGTCATTTCCAAAACCCATGGAGCCTTTTCTGAAGGTAAAGCCTAGTAGTAACCCTCTGAATGAATACAGAAGTTTCTACTCTTGAGGTTGTTATTTTTGTATAAAATATCTCTCTCTCTCTCTCTCTCTCTCTCTCTCTCTCCATATATATTTAAAATCGGGGGTGGAATGTAACTCAGTTGCCAGAGGCACATACATGAGGCACATGCCTATAATCACAGAACTGAGGAGGTAGAAGCAAGATGAGAAGTTTGGAGCTGTTAAAATGACTCCATGACTGATGACTTGAGTTCAGTCCCTAGCCTACGACAAAGACTGGAACATGGAATTTGGGAAACTTAAATTTGCGTTCCCCAGGCCATGGCTGCGCAAATGTGGCTCTAGAATAAACTAGCTTTTATTCACATTTTTAAGAGAGAGAGAGAGAGAGAGAGAGAGAGAGAGAGAGAGAGAGAGAGAGAGAGAGAATTAATATAAAGTGAAATCATTAGGCTAAACTGTAAACTTTTTTTTTTACAATTATTTATTTCTTCGTTTCAGTATGTGTGTGAGCATGAGGACACTCACATGCCAAATCTCTGTGACAAGGTCGGAGGACAACTTGCAGGATTCAATTTTCTCTTTCTAGCATGTGGGCTCCAGAGATTGAACTCAGGTCAGGGTCTGGTGGTAGCACCTTTACCTGCTGAGCCATCTCTCTGTCTTCCGAGCTCTAATCTAGTATTACTGGTAGTCCTTATTAGAAGAAAAAAAAATGTATGTAGATTTGCATGGAGATGCGACCAGAGAGAAGATCATCTGAAGACATAGGGAGAAAGCCGCATTCTACAAGATAATGTGTTACAGGCTTGGGTTCTGATTGGGTGGCTCTAGCTTCATAAATAACGCAATGGCCAAAAGAATTCAATGGATGAATCCATAGCTTACATGGTCGTTATCACATGGGGTCTCGATGAAGGACATAGCTGATCATGAACGGCATCTTGTCCCCTCACCAATCCCTTTTCTCTATCTGCCTGCTTTAGTGGAAACCATAAAGTAAGCAGCTTTCCCTCTCCATACTCTCTCTCTTGGCTGTGACCGATGCTCTGCCTCACCAAACCCTAGAAATATGGAGTCAAGCAAGCATGAATCTGTGAGCCCAAATAAACATCTCTTCACATTTTGTCACAGCAATGCAGAGTGACTTCACATGTCTTTCATATGTGGTATTATTTCTTAACCCTTCATGTCTGAGCATCAACATATGAAATGTGATATCTATCATAAGGCCTGCTCTTCCAGATGCAATCTGGCCACCATCCAACACATGATTAGCAAACACTGCAGAAAGTAGAACAGTAGACCCATCTCTTGCCTCCAGGCATCAGCATCCCACCAGTTGGTACTTTACATTCATCTCTTCCTTACAGGAATGGCCAAGACACTCTGTACCATCGCTTTGAAACCAGAGCCCTGGACTTTGTGGTCGATGTCCACCCACAGTGTCCATTTCCAGATAGGGGAGATGTAATCAGGTTGGTGTGATTCTACTAAGCTTCTACTGGAATTTTTACTCAAATATACATAAATAATTAAAATAATATTTTAAAGCTGAGATATAGGTCTAGTATGGGTTTATCCCCAGACCTCATTTGGGATACCAAGCCAGTGTCTCTGTTGGTTTCTGATAACCTGTTGCCTGTCCACGTTCTGGCTGACTTTCAGTCATTTCTTCCATGCACCATACATAACTTCAGCATCTGCATGAGAATCATTCCTAGCCCCTAGGTCTGGATTGGAGGCTCCTTTCTGTATCCACAAAACAGGCATCTCTCCTGTAGCATAGAGCTGACAAATTATATTCTGGTCATCCTCCTTTTGTTTGTATGCTCAGGTTAACTGCATTCCGTTTGAGTGCAGGGACCAGCTCTCATGCATTCTTTCTAACACATCCATGTCTAACATCACGTCTAACATAGGACAATTAGGAAACTGGATAGAATTAAATGTGAGACATGAAACTTGTTCAGTTTGGGGTAGTGGCTGAAATTAAGCATGGAAGTCAAATAGCCATGGGTGCAAAGGAATGAGCACTGCAACTTCAGGAAGACAGCAGAAATGTCTGAGGTTCATTTCCACTAAATACAGGGCCTGGCTCAGCCAAAAGTGCGTGCTACCAAGCCTGACAACATGGGTTTGATCCCTGAGCCTCACGTGGTGGAAGGAAAAAACTGCTGTTAGTTGTTCTCCGGCCTTCACATACAAAAGGTTTATTTATTTTATATATGAGATAGTTTTGCCTGCATATATTTACGTACACCACGTGAATGCCTGGTGCTGTAAGCTTGAAGGGGGATGTTGGATCCCTTGAAACTGGAATTTCAAATGGTTGTGAGCCACCATGCAGTTACTAGGAACTGAACCTAGGTCCTCTGAAAGAGCAACAGATACTGTCAACTGTTGATTCATCTCTCTAACCCTTAACGAATATAATTTTAAAAACTAAAGAAATATATATGGGATGTAATAAATGTGTATCCATTGGGTGGGATCAATTTGATTTTAAAGAACAGTAAATAATAAAGAATGTGCCCAATGATTTCATTATAAGGATAATAACCTCATCGTTATTATGACAACTAATAAATGATTTAATGTAATAACATTTTACTAATTGTATGATTATTAGATGCTTAAGTATGTAAACCAATATATAAGGCAACTTTATTAGTTTCTATGATTTACACTGAAAGTAATTAAATTATCCAAAACCAGGGGATTATATTTTTAAAAGGACATCAAGATGGATTATTTTATTAAACAGTGTGTCTCTGCAGTCATTAAAAAATGACTTTGTAATTGTGAATTTATTGGCATGTGTATAACTTTCCAACTGTGTATTTAGAATTAAAAGCAATAAGTTGCAAGTTGTTAAACAAAGAAGCACAAAAGCACAGTCCCTTGAGAGACTGCTCACAGGTGAGAGGGCTGCTGCCGCCAAGGTCCTCGATCAGTTCCCAGCACCTGTGTCCTGGCGGGTGACTCAGAGGTGCCTGAAATTCAAGCTCCTAGCACTGGCCTCAGAGGGCACACACACAGTCATTCACATACCCCACAAGCACACACACATAGATAGTAATGAGACTAGTTTTTAAAAGTGTATTATAGACAAAAGGAGGTGGCTTTGGCATAGGAGTATAGATGAGTGGACTTTTTTTTTCTCAACACTCTTCATCTTTGCTGAAGTCTGTCCAATGAGGAAGTGAGATGCAGAAGGAAACAATCAGAGGGACAATTCTTCTAAAGCGTTAGGACCAATGTTGCTCAGGTTACTTCAGTCAGCTATTGTGAGACTTTCATGAAATAAATATAAATAAAAGAACTTCACGACCATTCAGAAAAATGTTTAAGTGTTGTTATAAAATGGTCACTAGGGACTGAGGGACAGCTCAGTCAGTGAAGCATTTTCTTCTCCTGAGAACTTGAGGACTTGAGTTTCATCTGCAGAACGAGAGTTTTAAAGGGATTTTTAAAAACTTGGGCATGATAGTATAACCCCAGTGCTATATAAGCAGAGACAAGCTAAACCCTGAGGTTTGCTGGCCAACCTGGCTAACTTAATAAGGCCCATGAGAGACCCCATCTCAAAAGGTAAGGTGGATACCATTGGAAGAACAGCAGGTGAGGCCGCCCATTGGCTTCCATGCACAGGGATGCACATGTCTGTGCACACCCACATACGTATGTATACATATGGATAATTCAAATATAATGGCCAATACTACTTCTGGTGATTCACATCCATGAGAAACAAACTTTATAGCATTAGTGATAGCATCCTATGTGTTTGGGCTCTTGGATTCCTCAAGGAGTTTTGAGAAAGCAAAGACACAGCCAGCAAGTCAGCCCAAGCTTAGTGTTCCCAGAGGATCGGGCCATTGCCTGTGCATGCTCTCACCCCAGCAGTGGATACAGTCCTTGTGATTCTGGGAGTCTGTTGACTCCCCCTTTTCTCCATCAACACTGATTTCATCTTCAAAGCCAAGACGCAGCACTTTTAAAACTGGAGACAGCTTAAAAGACTGGAGCCAGCTTCAGGGGGTGACATCTCCCTTCCCTGCACCAGCAGACCCACAGAGTCCTTTATGCATGGGGAAATGTACCCTTCTCTTCTCACCAGCTCCGTTTGGTCTTGGCTAATTCCCTAATCAGACAGAATGATATGGGGTTTACTGTTTCCTCCCTGGTTACCTATAGCTCCCCTCACTTCATTACTCCTTGGGAAAACTGTCATGGGAGGACTCTTCCGACGGATTTATGTTCTGAGCCACAGACAGGAATGCTTTCTCTGCTTTTCCTTTGCTTGTACCACATAAACATGTCCTAGGACACCCCTTGGGCAGAGGCTGAGGCTCTGATATTTTGTATGTAGAGAGGCTGTCTTGGTGGAATCTTCTGGGAGGGAAGTCACAGACACTCACTAGTCCTGGGTGACTCTTCCATGGAAGTGGGAATTTGCAGTTAGGTGCCTGATTCTAAAGAGCAGAGCCTCTTGACAGCCCGAAGAGTTGGTTATTCTGTGTAAACATCTACTATTGTCTAGCGTGAAATATAAAAAACAATCCACCCTAACACCGGCAAGACACTGGCGGGCCTTGTTCTCATCTCGTGGAGGCTCTCCCCCCGCCCTCCCCCAAATCTCTCCACCCAGCTCACTAAGTTCCCAAGGCAGGTCACTGCCAAGCAAACCCCACACTTCTAATTTCCCGTGGCTGGTTGGGGTGCCCTGCTATTGTATCTTTTCTCTGGAACTCAGCCAAGTCGATATGTGGAGGAAAACACCACACAATCTTAGTTAGAATCAAACAGTTACAATCGTTGGGTGCAGCAACTAGCATCCTAATAGTAAGTAATTCTAAGTTAAACTTTCCGGTAGCGGATCCCAATGGATCTGCTGACTGAACCGGGTTTCCACTATCTACATTTTGCTCCATCACACTTCCCCTTTTCCCTTTTCTATCCAAAAGCCCACCCCTATCTGCTTCCCCACCCCAACCCCCACCCTTGCTTCTGACCTAGAAGTCTCACCTACTCGCCCAGTGATTGGTTTCTTTGTTCATTAGAAGGGTCACGTGTGAAGTCCTGAGTACTGATTCACTCCAGTTCCAGGCAGTCCCTCTTGGGGAAGCGGAATTAGCATCAAAATACAAGCAGCACCAGAGCTATCCACAACACTACTGAAGTTCCTCTCTTGTAAGTGCTCCTGTCTAAAAGAAGCTATTTCAACTTCTAGACTCTAAACACTTATCTTTAGGGAAAGTTCTTCTGTCTTTAGTCTATCACAAGGATAATATCTGTCACTGACTAGTGGGCCAGTGGCAATACATGTAACTCAAATGTTTTCTACTGTAGCCTATGAAATTATTAAATGGACCCATAGACATGTACTGCAACGCCTGCATGATTTGGTTCCACCAGTAATGCCTTCTCTTTCATCATGAGAGGTATTGTTTATGTGGACACCGCTACTGCGGTTTTACTGAATGAAAGCTTAGAATGTGTGGCGGTCCTCATTCTACCGGGTTCTAGTCTACTAGAAAATGGAGTTATATAATAAAAGCATTGCAGAACCTGGAAAGAAGGTTTAATCGGTAAAGCTTATCATAAAGGCTGAGTTTGGATCCCCAGAACCTACAAGAAAAAAAAAAAAAAAAAAAAAAAAAAAAACCTACTGTAACAGTGTATGTCTGCAAGCTCAGTGCTAAGGAGATGGAGGCAGACGGATCCCTGGAATGCACTCCCCAGCCAGTCTAGTGGAACTGGTGAGCTCCAGGTTCAGAGAGAGCCACTGCCTGAAAAAGTAAAATGAACAGCAACTCAGTAAGACTCCTGCGTTAGCCTCTGGGGTTTCACATGCATGTATACGCATGAAACACACCGCACACAAACACGCAAGGAATAAATTATTCTATAGTACATTTGCAGAAGTTTCTCTTTCTTAAAGATTTATTATAAACTGGCTAACAAACTTGATTAATTTATGTTAAATCAATTTATTATTTTATATTATTATTTTACATATTAATCAGCCACAAAGCAAACCTCAACAGATACAAGAAGATTGAAATAACCCCATGGATCTTATCAGATCACCATGGATTAAAGCTGGACTTCAACAACAGAAACAACAGAAAGCCCACGTGCCCATGGAAACTGAACAGCTCTCTACTCAGTTGATAACTTGGTCGGGGAAGAAATTAAAAAAAAAAAAAAAAAAAAAAAAAAAAAGAAGAAGAAGTTAAAGACCTTTTAGAATTGAATGAAAATAAAGGCACAGCATACCCAAACTAATGGAACACAATGAAAACAGTACTAAAAGGAAAGTTAGTAGTACTAAAGAAAGAAACCAGGGAGAGCTCATGCTAGCAACTTAATTGGACACCTGAAAGCTCTCGAACAACAAGAAGTAAACACACTCAAGAGGAATAGATGGTAGGAAATAGTCAAACTCAAAAATCAATCAATTGGAAGCAAAGAGAACAATACAAAGAATTAGAAAACATTTATTATAAATTAAATAATAGATTAAATAAATTTATATGAATTTATTATATAATATATAAATATAAATAACATGTATTTATATTTATATTAAATAACATGTATTTGTATTTACATATTTATTTTGTGTTATATTTTATATAATATATATTATATTAGCTATATCAATAATATATTACATAAGGTAAATTAAAAATAATAAATTTTTAGTTGTGCGTTTGTGTCTCTGTGTGGGTCTCTGGCAGTTGGCCACCAAGGCCAGAGTAATCAGATCTGTCTGGAATTGGAGTTACAGTTCCAGGCAGTGTGAGTTGCCTGATATGGCTGCTGAGATTCAAACTTGAGCTCTCTGAAGAGTGGTACATGTTCTTAACCACTGCATTATCTCTCCAGCCTCACTCTTGCTAGAGCTCTATCCACAGAATCACAGGAAAGGCAGCAACTAAAGCTGGAGATACTGAGAAGGCCTTCACGTGTGATGAACCTTACAGGAACAGTGGAATTAGCCCAGAAAAGAGGAAGGAGGCGGGTCAAAAGAAGTAGTCATCACAAAGAAAAACATCAAGGGCCAGGCAGCTAGGCGATCTCTGAAAAGTGCAGTGAAGTCCAGCCCCTCACAAGTGATAGACTGTTAATAGTCATTTTTGAAAGGGAGGTTGGTTTGAGCAGATTTCATTCCCAGATCAATTGGCTCTAGTAATTTCATGAACTATACATTAACTAAAACAGAAATGGTAAATGAAAAATCATTAAAAAGTGAGTACAGGGGAGTGAGAATCACAAAGTAAAGCCAAACAAACGGTGGCAGTGGAGGAGAGGGTCAAGTTCAATGCATTGGGCAGGATGTGGGGCTAACTTGTAGCAAAGATGATAATGACACGGTGAGTGGAGACCCTCTTGCTGGGCTAAACGTATAAGGAAGGATGCAGTTACTGGGCTACCCTAATAGCCTGCTCACTCTAGAGTCAAGAACCAGGAGGGGAGAGGTGGTCAGGGTTAGGTAATGTGCCAGTTAGCCATCACTCTGTTACCATGGATTAGCAGTCCAGACTGTGTTTGTCTTGCATTGTAGATGATTGGGCTAAAATCATATGAAACAATATCAATGGCCAATGAGGAAAAACAACTGTTCTGTGAGCTTTAAACATCTTCGTCAAAGCATCAAAAATTCTTTACCATCACTGGTAAGTATGTAGGAAGTGGCAAATAGGAAAACTGGGGCAGGGTAGATGACACCATGCATAGAAACATCTTCTGTGACCCCTAGGACTGTCAGGAGCAGAAACAGATTGATTGCTGGCTGCCTACTTAGCTCCAGGTTCAGTGAGAAACTTTTTCTCAAACAAATAAGAGGGTGGTAGACCAGGACACACACCGTACTGTGCAACTGTAATATACATACACACATTCATTTATGGAATTTACTACACACATACACTACACACACATGTTTAAACAAGCAGAAACACTGGTGTTTGTTTGGTGCACTGTGATTTTAAAAATGTGAAGCATTATAAATGGAAGTGTTTTGTTTTTCTGTCAAGTGCTAGTATCATCTTCAGTTTTGGCATCTGATAGAGAAGAAGCCACTTTGCTAAGCCTCATCACATAGTCCCCTCCGTTTGAAATTTGAGTCAACTTCCATACATCTAACGGTTTAGCCTGTGTTTCCTGTGTCTCAGACATCTCAGTGAGCCCCTAGATTTTAGCCAGTGTCACTAAAGGACATCTTCACCCTTGTTCTGACAAGTATTTTCCACATTTGTGTCAATAAGTTCATTTCCATTAAGTTCTTCTGACTGTAACTCTAGAGCTATTGTAAGTGGCTAAGCCCTTTTCTCCTGTAACCTACTTACATGGAACGTGATTTCACTTCTACTATTATCTTTAGGCTCCAGTTTGTTACTGCATGTTCACCTTCGTTGCCAAGTTTCCCCTATTGCTCATTACCTATGTTTCTTTTTCTGTGGTAAACTATTCTGACAAATGAACTTCAGAGAGAAAAGTTTTATTGTAGCCCATAGTTCAAGGTATAACCCATCATGGTAGGGAAATCAAGGTAGTAGGCAGCTAGTCATATCATATCTCTAATTAGGAAGCAGAGGGTGGTGGATGGTGGTGCTCAGCTCTCTTCGCCTATACAGCCAGGGAATGGTGCCACCCATAGTGGGCAGGTATTCCCACGTAAATTAATGCAGTCAATACAATCCCCTATAGGCATGTCCAGAGGACCATCTCCTGGGTGATTCTAAATTTGGTCAAGGTGACAATTAGCACTAACCATCACACTCATCTATTTCCATGAACTAGAAGTTATCAAAGAAATACAACAGCAGATGGAAGAATGGATTCTAAGTGACCAAACCCAGACTTAGAATGAAATGGCACATTTCTCCTTAAAATATCTATCTGAAGTTTTACAATAATTCATGGATACAAGAGCTAAAGTTTTTTTTTTTTTTTTTTTTTTTTTTTTTTTTTTTTTTTTTACAAGCATTCTCAATCATTCCTATGCCATGATAGCTAAAGTCTAATCATGTTGCTGGGACTTGGTATTATTTAACTAAATTGTGGCAACTCAGAATTGTGTGTTTTGGAACTGTGCAAAGGGAACAGTGTCATGCAGAAGACTAACAGGTCTTCAAGAACAGAGAAACTGTGCTAACAAGTGCTGATACTCAGCTCTTGAGTTTACAGTTACTCCAGTGGATAAGTACTTGGCCTGCAAGCATGAGGATCTGAATTTGAACGTCAGAATCTATGTAAAGAAAGCGAGGCATGGTGACAAATCTCATTGCTGGGGCAGGGGCTTAGGAGGATTGGGGGATAAAGACTGAAAGGTTTCTGAGGCTCATAGATCATTGAATATGCCTACTTACCTACTTACAGAGAGAGAAAGGAAGAGGGAGGGATAAAGGAAGGAAGGAAGGAAGGAAGGAAGGAAGGAAGGAAGGAAGGAAGGAAGAAGGAAACAATGAGGATGGTAGACTGACAGACACCATGGTTTCTACACTGTGGTCATAACACCATCCATGTTGAAACACTATACCCTAGACTGGTAAGATAAAGCATTGGCACAATGGATTCCACCACACATCACAATTGTGTGTGTGTGTGTGTGTGTGTGTGTGTTCTTTCTTGCCTTTAGAGAGACCATCTATCAAGTTCTCTTCTCCCCAATAGAACTATTGTGAATTTCTTCATCCAGCTGCTCTCAAGGGAAAGCAGGGATGTTCTTGGCCCTGAAAGCTGTGGCCAGAATCTGCTCACACCTGCTTCAGAGCTACCATATTATCCTGTCTTCAGTACAATCACACAGTGAGTTTGTCCACTGACTGTGACTGCCCATGAGTGCCTCCCATGAGCTCAGGCAACCAGAGATTCTGGGTTGCTTCTTGCCCTAACCCTTGTCCCCCACAAGGTATGTGGCCAGAATTAAGTAAAAGATAAGCGCCTTTAGAAAGAACACAGAACTCAGCCCATTTAAGAGGTCAGGAGAACAAAACAGAGAGGATTCTTATTCTTGGAGCCTGGATTCACTCTACCTGACCCCCTCCCCTACTCCCACCTCCAGCCTTTTCCAGGGTCTGAGATTGTCTGGCTAGATCTTGAGAAGTATACATGTGCCAATGCATTCTCATAGGGCCACTATCTGGGATAGACATAGCATGGGCTACTCTGTGGATGCTTGCTGCAGGCTGAGAACACTGATGGGCAATTTCCCCAAGAATGTACTGGAAGCTGGGGGTTGTTTCTGAAGCCAAATAATAGAAGGCCAAAGGCTCTAGATGAAGCATGGAGAGAAAGAATTTCCCAAGGCAAGGTGGGAACTTTGTCCTCCACACGTACCTCAACCATTGCAACTGGCTCTAACTGCTTGGTATTTGAATGAGATGGATCAGACAATAGAGCAGAATAATTTCAGGGATGTGACATATCTTTTCCTCCTAATCTGTCAATCATGGGGGTTTCTTCCACAATACAGTAGATCTCTTCTTGCCCAAGCTAGTATTGATTTGCTCTTTTCTTATTGTTAGAGGGCCTGAGTAGGGGGAGGTTTGGGGTATGCTTATGTCTGGATCTCAACCAAAGCATTTTCCTCTCCCAATCCCTGGCAACCTCATACTTAAGCGCCTGCCAATCACAAGAAAAGCCTTCCGAGTTCTTGCCAGTTTGCAAACACATCTGCTTTTACTATTTGACAGAGTATGGGGCTGGCTGATGGTATTTGATTGGCCTCAAAGGACTTATCACATTTGATCCATTGTGTGTCAGCGTGGGGACCCCCTCCCTTCATGTATCCCCAAGTTCAGTGTTTAATCATGTGGCTGGTCTACTGTTGGCTTTCTTGTTCCAAAATGAGTTCTAGTTAGAGTATGTGTTCTTTGGGGGGTGAACTTTTTCAGGTCTCACACTCTTGGTCTCATACTAAATATGAGAAGCTACTGGATTTTTGCTTTTGCTCATCTTCTGGACTTAAAGGGAAGAGACCCCTGATTTACACACCATCTCCTGTCTTTTTCTTGGTTGGGGCCAACATTCCTCAGTGCTGTGTCCACATGTGTGTTTAGCCGGCCAAATGTTTAGCCAAACAGGCAGTGGTAGAGGCTCTGGGATCCAGCAAGACCAGCTGTTCAGTGGCCTGTAATGTCATCCCCCCTCTCTCTACCCAGCAGTGTCTTTCTCAACTCCATGCTCCTTCCCAGCCCCAGGCTCATCAGCCAGGAGGTCTCACTGACCCTTGTTGCATCCCTACTGAATGACCAACATCCTCTCCCTGTTGATTTACACATTCTGCTGCCTGGCTGCTTTCCACCTGTCTGCTGATCTTTCCTACAGCATGAAGAAATGGCCAAGCAGGGCTTGAATTCTCATCACACACTGCCTCAGTTGGATGGAGCTACCACAACCCACGCAACAGAAACTCATTGTCTCCTAGTTCTGTAAACCCAAGCTCAAGTTATCGGTGACCATCTCCCTGCCTTGTGCTTGGCCATCCTCCATCATATGCCTTTCCAAGGGTATCTCTCTGTGTGCCTATGTCCATTAGCCTCTTCTTCCCATAAGGGTACTAGCTTTATTGGATTAGGACTTTGTGTGGCAGGCCAAGGATACCTTTCTTTCTTGTACTCATCCCCATGTTCTGTGTACAACAGCTTTACAGCTGGACCATTGTCATCTTCCTTTGCCTCAGTCACCTTGTCTCAAATACAGTCACATTTGGAGGTCCTGGGGGTAAGGATGTTTTTATTAAACTGTGGTATGTGTTGGTATTTGTACAGGTGCCTGTGTGTACACATGCACGTGGAAGTCAGAGCTAACCTCAGTTGTTGTTCTTAAGATACTGCCTCCCTTGATTTCTTTTGAGACAGAGCCTTTCTCTAGCCTGGAACTTACAAAGTAGGTTAGGCTGGCTGGCCAGTGAACTCTGGTTTCTGCATTTCTCTGGCTCAGGGCTGGGATTACAAGTGTGCTTTAGCATACCAGGCTTACTATTATAGGTTCTAGCAGTTAAGTTTAGGCCGTCAAAGTTGCAAGGAAAGTATAGACTGAGCCATCTCCCCAGCCCATGTGGGTAAGGATTTCGGTGTATGAACTTGAAAGCATGTGTTCTGATTTGTAACTTGCCTTTAGCTATGAGCAGAGATTTGCAACATGAATTGACTTTGCTTAATCTGTAAAACAGAGCTAATAATCCTTCCTAGGATCACAAAGATTAAACCAAATCTTCAAGGTTAAGAACCCATCATTGAATGAAATAAAAAAGACGCGACTCCCTACCCTTGATCACAGGGCCCTGTTCCTCGGGCCAGTCAATGTGTACTTCTTGATTTTAATGCAGATACTGAACAGCTCTTTATACACAAGTGCCCGTCTCCCTCTCTCTGCTCTAGTTACCTTGAACTTCTCAGAAACCCAAGGCAGACAGGACCCCAGGAATAGTTACTAATGTTCCATCTCTTCCCATTCTCTGCTGTGAAAGGAGAATAATGTCCACAAGCCAGAGCATTGTGCTGATGAATTGAAGCAACCCTGGTGGGCACACATGATGAACATCCTGTAGAAGTTTTTGCTGCATTCCAGGTGTCAGGGCATGTTTGGTGCTAGCCATAAGCATCTGAGTTGGTCAATTTTCATGTTTAATATGAAAAACGTTTTCTTTTAAAAGCTAACCAAGGAGCCAGGGAGATAGCTCAATGAATTAAGGCAGTTGGTGTACAAATCTGGAGTCCTGAATTTAATCCCAAGAACTCATGTAAAGGTAAAAGTAGAGAATTGACTCCATAAAGTTGTCCTCTGGTCTCCACACAGGTGCCGTGACACATACATCATGTACACATGCATAGAATAATAATGAATACATTTTTAAATAAAGAAAAATGATTTGCTTTCAAGTTGTCCTCTAGCATATATACATGTGTATGAACACATACACATATACACACATACATTTACACAGACCAGTAACTTTTATTTAAAGAAATAATTAATTCTTTATACAAAGCTGTTTCTACATATATTTTCTTATTTTGTCTTCATTATTATTATTATTACTATTTGAACTCTACAACAAACTTGTACAGAACTATTAGGCACAGAAATTCTGGGTGATTAAGTCTAGCTCTTTTTTCAAGCCCGTCATTTTCCATTAAGATTATATCTCAAGGAAGCTTTCTCTAAGTCACCTGGTAAATAGATAATTAACATCAGATGGTCCTGAAACCTCCTCGTTAGGTAGTGGGCCCTTACCAACAATGCTGTATTGTAGCTCTCTCATACACTGATAGTTGAGGTAAGGGGTAAAGGAAGAGTCACTCATGAACAATGTGGTTTAGCCTATCATGTTAGGTCATGTTACTAAGTGTCTCCCTCAGCATTTCGAACCTTAGGGTTTAGGGGAGCATGTATATGTGTGTGGTATACATGCATGAATGAATGTTTTCATGTATGTAGGCACACATTTGCAGGTGCACGTGTGTGCAGGAGTATGTGGAAGCCAGAGATTTGGCATCTGCTATCTTCCTTCATCATTCTTCACTCTTCTTAATGACCCAGGACCTTGCTTACTTGAGAACTTATTATTGGCTAATCCAGCTTCACATCTTGCCCTGGGGAGTCAGTTTCTGTCTACTGAGAACCAGGATTTTTGACCAACTACCACACCCACACAATGCTGTAGGGCCTGGGTATCCAAACTCTAACCTTCAGAGTTGCTCAGCAAGTACTTTATCTACTGAGCCTTCTCTCTGGCTCCTCAGTTTTCTAGACACCATTCAAGATTCTTAGAATCTAGAAGGCAAGAGTGATCTTCACATGTGATTTCTAACTTCCACATCTGGTCTGAGCTACATACAGTCTCATTTCCATCAGGTCACCTGAAAGCACTGGATTTCCTTGACCACACACCCCAGCTATTCACCCTCAGCTACTGTTTCTCCTGCTCTCCATTTGTCAGTTTCTAAACCTCTACAACTGTGTTGATTAATGCATTAAAGATAAACCCAGAGGCACCAAAATGTGTTGACATCACACTAAGGAATCAAAACAAAGATTCCTCTTGGTTTAACTTGATTAAAAGAAAACCCGAACTTGTTCTCCAGTTCTTTTCCTGGCTCTTCCTTACGTCTGTAGTTTCTATTGACTTGCCTGTCCGTAATCTGTCTGTGTCTTTCTGTCTCTGTTGCTGTGTATCCCTTGCAGAATACTTTGCTCTGAATTTATTGAACAGTCTAGAAAACACATCACGATAAAGGGATGAGAGATTCTCTACAGAAATCTTTAACAAGTTTTCCAAGGGGAAAAGTCATTTTTATTGACCCCAACTGACTTGGAATAGCAGATCAAAGCACAAACAGACACTATCAAGCTATTTCCACATGTTGTTGCCAACATTTATGATGGATATTTGTTTAATAAGATTGTTTCCAACCTGTTGGCTGCTTTCAGTAAATGATTACCACAGCACACACATTATTCTGGGCAAAGGGACTGGAAGATTATATAATATAAAATTAGGGCTATGTATTAGCTTGGGCTGTAAAAGCTGATTGCTAAGGAAATTCAGTTCATGTAAGGGAGGTAGTTACATTGTTTTTTTTAAAGGCAAGTTAAGTTTAAACAGGCCGAGTACATAGTAGGACAGCAGGCTAAGTAAACATTCTTAAATGACTTCAAGATATATTATTAGCTTGGCTGTGGGATCTAGCAAAAGTTCAGTCTCTCTGAATGTAAAAGAGGTATTTTTTATAAAATTATTTTCTTACATGCACATTATGTTGATCTTAGATTCTTTATCACACAAATTATAAGTAGAAATTCTACTTTAAGTGGATATTTCCCATCTGCCCACTCCCACTCAATCGAATGAATTTGAACAAGTATAAAACTAGTGGGGTATCTTCACCATGAGTCAGTATATCTACATTAACTGTCAAGGTCAATTTTACAGATGGGGCAAAGGTACAACCCACCATCAGCCTTCCTAACATAAAGATTCAAGGTACACTATTATTGACTTGTCTCATTGCTATGGCAAAATACTTGACAACTGCAACTTATGGAAGAAAGAGTTTATTTTAGCTCACCGTTTGAAAGCATAGTCTTTCATGCCAGGGAAGTCACGGTGGAGGAGTGTGAGGCAGCGGGTCACTTGGCATCCACAGTCAGGAAGCAGAGAGAGGTGAATGCCAGGTGCTCAGGTCACTTTCTTCTTTTTATTTAGCCCAGGACCCCAGTCCATGGAATGGTGCTACCAATATATAGGATTGGTCTTTCCACTTCATTTATGATAGAAATGAGACTGTATGCAGCTCAGTGCAGATGTGTGGAAGTAAGAAAGCACACGTGAAGATCACTCTTACTTTCTTGATCCTAGGAATCTTGAAAACCTAGAAAACTCCTCAGAGATATGTTCAAAGGTTTGTTTCCATAGTAATTCTATATCTTATCAGGTTGACAATCAAGATTAACCATCAAAGGTATTTTTTTTTCAGTTTCTTGCCTAAATCTTACCCTGTTTGAGTATGCTCAGTTGCCTTGTTCTGATGACCACTGCACCAAATGGAAAAAAGAAAAGCAAGATGGTGCAGAGAAAATAAGTTGTATGGGTGTGCATAATGACTGCATAACATCATTTCTCAAACTCTCTCTCCCAGGGGTAGGGGCTCTAAAACACTGTCAAATGAGCAGGTTCATACATGGTAGGGCCAGAAGGGCCAATACCTTTCCTTTTCTCATTGCAAAGATCTTAGCTTGTGAAAGGAAATATACTATTTGCTGTGTGTTTATTTCTTATTGATCAAGAATTCCTCTCATCACTTGACACTTTATACATATATACCAAGGAGACATGAGACTCCTTAGAGAATGGGAGTCTTCGAGTGGGAAGGCCATCAGCCATTATATCCTGAATCTAAGCATGTTCTCAGATAAAAACTGGGGCCTGAGAGATATGAACAGAGAAACTGGAGGTGAGTGTTGAAAGTGTATGTGTGGAATTATCCTCATTTCTATAACTCATTACCTAACCAGGTAAAAGGGACTACAGGTGTGATTAAGGTGGGATGCCGAGATCTTGATGGACTCAGTGCAATCTTTTAAGAGTATTAGGGAGGCCAAAGAGTCAGCATCTCAAAGAGAGATGTGACAAAGGATGATACAAGAGACAGTGAAAGAGAGGAATGGAGGAAGAGAGAGAAGAATGTGGGGAAAGAAGGATGAAGGGAGATGGAGACAAAAATGAGGAGAGGAGGGGGAAAGGAGAGGGAGAAATATGGAATGGAAGAGTGTGAAAGGAAAGAATAGAGGGGGAGGAAGAGATAAGCATGAAAAGAGAAGGTGGTAGTCAGGAAGAGAGTGAAAGGAGTGAGAAAGAAGAGGAAAGAGGGATAGGAAAAGAAATCATGAAAGTGAAGAAGAGAGAAAGAGACAGGAAGGAGGGAAAGAGAAAGGGAAGGAGAGTGGAAAGATAGATGGGGGTGCTGAAGAGATTGTTCAGTGGTTAACAGCACTGACTGCTCTTCCAGAGGTCCTGAGTTCAATTCCCAGCAACCACATAGTGGCTTACAACCATCTGTAATGGGATCCGATGCCCTCTTCTGGTGTGTCTGAAGAAGGATACACCATGTACTCATATAAATAAAATAAACATTTAAAAAAAATACAAAAAGATGAAGAGAGGGGGAGGAGGGAAAGAGAAATGGAGAAGGAGGCAAGAAATGAGGACAGAGATTTGAGGGTGCTATGTTTCTGCCTTTGAGGATAAAAGGAAGGAGAATAAATTAAAGAAGTCAGGTGACTTTGAACAAGGGCTAGAAAAGGCAAAACAAGACTCCATTATAGCTCCCACAAAGAGCCCCACCTTGATTTTAGGACATAAAACCCTAAAAACCAAGAGGATATGTTTTGTTGGAGCCCCTGCCATATAGTGATTTGAGGGCAGTTTGGAACAGCTGATGGTTTCTTATTATGGTCTAGTAGGGTTTCAGATTTATTGTAAGGACACATTGTCAGATAGCCAGCATGTACACATGAGGTATGAGGAATCCTCATACCCCCAAACCCATAAAATTACATGTGAGAAATGTTGGTGAGATGTGTAGTGGGAAACTTTCCCTGAAAGTTGGGAGGAGCTAATGTGGAAGAAGTAAGGAGAGGAAGAGGAGGAGTAAGGAGAGGAAGAGGAGGAGTAAGGAGAGGAAGAGGAGGAGTAAGGAGAGGAAGAAGATAAGGAAGAGGAGGAGCAAAGGGAGAGGGATGGAGGAGCCAGGGATGGCCGTGCTTGTGCAGGGTAACAACTTATATCAAGGTTAGATATTAGGACACACCTCTAATTATGTGAGCATCTTGTTAATTGAGCATTATCAAGCATATAAAGCCTTTGATTAATCTTTAAGCATTAGAGTCTCATTTCTACTAGGTACCTAGTGGATAGTGGGATGGTCTGGGCTCGCCCAGCCTTGTGGAGACAGCGTGGAAGATTGGCAGAGCCATCTCCCATGCTGGTGTCTCATGGGTGCCAGGGCTGGTGTTTCTGGCTGGCGCACCAGTGGCCTCTGGCTGCTTCCAGCTGTGGAGCGCTTGGCTTCAGGCCTTGGAGCATGGCAGCCTGAGCTAAGCAGAGCCGCCACAGCTTAGATGGTCAGCCGGCACAGCCTTATTCATCACATACTAATAGCAACAGAGATGAGCCCAGGGTCCCTGAGTCCCAGACAATTAAGAACATAAGGACATAAAAGAAGAAAAGACATAAAAGAAGAAAAGCCGAGAAAGTTCAAAACCAGCACAGAGAAGAGATGTTGGGAGCCAGGTGAAACAGAGTATGCTGAGTTGGTACACTTCAGGGAGGGACAGGTGGGGACTCACCAGTGGCTAATACAGCTAAAAGTGTCAAGGAATCATGACCATTGTGAGTATTGTCCCAGTGTGATGGTTAGCTTTACCTGTCAAGCTGACATAATCTAGAATCACCTGGAAAGAGCATCTCAGTGAGAGAGTGTCTGGATCAGGGTGGCCACCTGTGGTGGGCATGGCTTGGTCACACCAGTTGACTGGGGAGACCCAGCATACTGCAGGTGGCTGGATTTGGATTTGCACAGAACACACAAAGAACTTGTCCATGAATCAATTCTGTTCTGCTCTTGACTGTGAATGTGATTAGCTGCCTGAAAATCCTGCCTTGACTTCCCTGCAATGATGGACTGTAACCTGGAATTTGTAAGGTGAAAGAATAAACCTTTTCCTCCCATAAGTTGCTTTTTGTGAGTCAGAGTATTTCATCACAACAGAAATGAAATGAGGACACCTGGCTTAAGACAGATCCTTAGAGAAAATTCAAGTGTAGCTTAAGCCATCTTGAAGAAGGAGAACTTGTTTGCATGTGAGCAACAGTGCCTGGTCTTCTACCTCTCTGGGGCACATATGGAAGCATCTTGTGTCTCTGGTTTCATTTTCACTCTTGCCCTAGAGCTAGTCTCAGCTAATCCATGGAAGGAGGACCTCTCTACCAAGATGCCATCCCCCCCCCAAAAAAAAAAAACTCTGCCAACCATGGATTCTCCAACCTCATTGAGGCTAAGCCCTTGTGGAATGTGGGCAGCTCCTTGAGTGTATGACAACTTTCCGTCATGAGGAATGGAAAAGGTCTGCCATAGGCAATGAGCTGCTGTTTTAGCATCACGTGACCAGAGAGCAATAAAACCAGAACTGCATGTTCCATTTTAATGTATGTGTTCATGAGGTTGCAATGAAAGGAACCCAGGCCACCTAGAGATCTTCTGGACCACAACCCATTTCAGGGCTGAGGAAATGACTCAGCTGGCAAACTGCTTGCCGCCACTGGCCCAGTCAGTGAACCCACTGTCTCTATGAGAGATCCTGCTTCAAGCAACAAGATGAGTTATACCTGAAAACTATACTTGAAGTTGAGCCCTGTCCTCTATAAGCATGTACATATATGTGTGCACATGCATGGGTATGCCTGTGCACAAATATACACACATACACAGATACACACATACACACACACATAGATACACACACATACACACACAGATACACACACATATGAAGGCAGTGGACAATTCCTTATGATTAGGATATATCCAATTGGTCTCTGTTGAAATGAAGACTGAGCTATAGATTAGTTGTCAGAGAGCTTTCCTAGCTTGTACAAAGTCCTGAGTTCCATCCCCAGCACCACATAGACTGGGCATGGTGGTGCACACCCATAATCCCAGAATACAGGAGATGAAGGCAGGAGGAGTAGATTGAAAGATCTGCTTCACAATAAATTTGAGGTCAGCCCAAGGTACATGATACCCTGTTTCAAAAAAAAAAAAAAAATCAAAAGGTTTTAAATGACCAACTACTGACAATTCCCTGTGGTCCTTTCCCTGGTTAACAACAGCTACTTGATAATTAAGAATACTAGCATATTATGAATCTGATATTGCAAGGTTATAATGTCTATAAAAGGAGATGCCCTACAATGTGAAGACTCACCTAGGCTCAAGAGCTAATTATCCAGTTTGTGGTGCAAGCATCAGCAGCACATAATGAAACTAATTAAGCTATAACACCCTAACCTACTAACCTATCAGGATCATGCAGGGGCAACAAGAGACACTACAATTATTGGAAGAGCCAGTGAGGATGAAAAAGTTTTATGTGAGCTCTTGATAGGCCAGTGTGAGCCAGTAAAATCCTTCCTTTGAGAGCTTAGTGAAAAACCTTTTTAAATATAGGTTAGTCACATGGGTACAAAAACCAGGTTAAGGCTGTGCATCTACTTGGGGCATCCATTCATAAAGAACTCTAAACTGCTGATAAGGTGAATTGAAATTTCAGAGCTAGCCAATGTGCAAGACTGATTTTCTTTTTTCTTTTCTCTTTCTTTCTTTCTTTCTTTCTTTCTTTTTTGATGGTAAGACTTCAGTTAATCTTGACTCCTGTGACAAATAACCTCCTCCCCCATTTTTATTTGAATATTTAACAGGAATGAAATGACTTTCAGTCTCTGTGTCCTCTCAAAGGCATTTGGAGAGATTTTTTTTTTTGTCTATCAGTTAGTAAGTGCTAAGAGAATCTCCAAACCAGACTTTGCCATTGGTCCCAGAAGTCTCTGAACAGCAAAGCCAGTACCTTGCTGACACAGAAACCCCAGTTCATGATCCCCAGAAGAGAGAGACCACTGTGGGAATGGCATCCTGGGATATCAACTTTGTATTGGCAGACAAGAGGTTTTGGCTTTTTACTGAATCCAGGATCATCTCTGTGTCTCAAGATTCTAACTTGGTTCTAACTTATAAAGTCCCTTCTACCATGTAAGGGAATATTTGCATATTATATAAATAAATCATTATATGATAAAATAGAATATAGGAATATTTAATGGATTGTGTGTATATGGTGTGTGTGCATATACATGTAGATACACATGCACACAAATGCAAGTCCATACCAGAGGCTGCTCCAGCCTCCCTCAACTACTCTCCACATTATTTTAAAGAATTCTTTTATTTTTATTTATAGGATGGTATGTGTGCACATGAATGCATGTGCCAGTGGAGGTCAGAAAAGGCATCATAGACCCTGGAACTGGAATTATAGGTGGTTGTGACCCTTCCAACATAGGTACCAGTCAAATTCAGGTCTTCTGCAAGATCGGTTTCTTTCCACCATGAAGCCCTCTTTCCTATCCTTTTACCTTGTTTTTTGAAATATGGTCTCATTGAACCTAGAGCCAGCAAGTCCCAGGAATCTGTCTGCCTCCACTTTCTCCCCCATATACTGTGGCTACAGATGTGCAAACAAGTACCTGGCTTTTTGCATGGGTTCTAGGGATCCAAACTCAAATCCTTATGATTGCACACCAGGAACTCTACACACTGAGCCATCTCTTCTACCCCTCCAATGGTCTTTAATGGTTTCCAAGGAGGTACTCAGTGTAGACATTCCAGAATGCTCAGGGTAATAACAGTCTAATAAGAAAGAGATTTGGTAGATATTACCATTTGGAGGATATGGGAGGGGTTGGGGGAGAGAAATAATATTATCAAAATATATTGTATGAAATCTTTTAAAAGTACTTTAAGACCATGCCCCACACTACAGCCTGCCTGCCTCCCAAGAGGTCCACAGTAACCAAAGACAGAGGTGAGAATCTTGCCCAAATACCCACGACAGCTGGGACATCCACAGAGTCCAACTGATGAGTCATCTACCACCCCAAGCTCTACTTTCCTTCCAGTCTGCTTCCCCACCCATGCCAGATCATCAAGCCTAATACCTTCCCACACCCTACAGCCTGTCTGCCTCCTAGAAGGTCTGCAGTAACCAAGGACACAGGAGGCCTGCTCTAACTGGAGACACAGGAGGCCTACCCTAACCAGAGACAACACTGCCTGCCTCCAAGGAGACTGGCTCTAACCCAGGTCACAGGGCTCTACCTGCCTTCAAAGAGGCCAGCTCCAGTTGGAGATGTTCAGGGCAGTTAACACCAGAGATAACCAGATGTCCAGAGACAAGCGCAAGATCATAAGCAATAGAACCTAATGCAATTTGGCACCATCAGAACCCAGTTCTCCAACCACAAAAAGCACTGGATATACTAACACACCTGAAAAGCAAGATAATGACCTAAAATCCCATCTCATGAAGATGATAGAGGCCTTTAAGGAGGATATAAATAACTCCCTTAAAGAAATACAGGAACGCACAGGCAAAAAGGTAGGAGCCCTTAAAGAGGAAAAAAATAAATCCCTTAAAGAAATACAGGAAAATACAATCAAGCAGGTGAAGGAATTGAACAAAATGGTTCAAGACCTAGAAAAATGGAAATAGAAACAATAAAAAAACACAAATGGAGGCAACCCTGGAGATGGACAACTTAGGAAAGCGATCAGGAGCTACAGATGCAAGCACCACAAACATAAGAGATAGAAGAAAGAATCTCAGGTATAGAAGATACCATAGAAAATATTTGTTGAGAACTGCACTGCCCCATGTTTGGGGGCCAAAATGTAGGGGACCGCTCTATCATTGTTAAAACCTGCACTGCCAAAAGCCTTGGGGGCTAAGTTGTTAGAGCCCACACTGCCCCAAGCTGCTCCAGTCCATGAGTCAGAGTTCAGCAAGAAAGAGGGTGAGGATGGCGCAAAGAATGGAGACCAGACAGAGTGTGATTCAATCCCGTTTGCTCTTCAGTCTCTCTTCTTCTCTTTCGAAGACCCTAGTTCCTAGTACCAAATCTCAGGTCCTAATTCCTAGTTCCTTTGTAATAAATCTCAAGTCCTAATCTCTGTTCCAAGTTGTTAGTCTCTTTCCCAGTTCCAAGTTCTCTTCCAAGTGCCTGTCTCGAGTTTCGAGTCTCAAGTACTCTTCCAAGTACAAGTGTCTAATTATCTGTTGCTTTTTTCTGTCTGCCTCTCGCCTTTTATATGTCTCACTTCTAAGCCACGCCTTTAAGTCTCACACACCCAAGGGAAGATCTTGGGTATCTAAAACAAGATGTTATCAGAGTGTGCTCAGCTGTTGTAGGCTGTTGTAAACAAGTTTCTTGTCAGGGTATATGGCTCAAGATGGCTGCAAGGATGATAGCCACCTTCTATCAGCTCCCCACAAATATTAACACATCAGTCAAAGAAAAGACAAAGTGTAAAAAGCTCTTAACCAAAATATTCAGGAAATTCAAGTCATAATTAAAAGGTCAAACCTAAGAATAATAGGAATAGAAGATGGTGAAGCTTCCCAGCTCAAAGGGCCAGAAAACACATCAGCAAAATCACAGAAGAAAATTTCCCTAACCTAAAGAAAGAGATGGTCATAAATGTACAAGAAGCCTACAGAACACCAAATTGGACCAGAAAAGAAAATTCCCTTGTCACATAATAATCAAAATACTAAATGCACAGAACAAAGAAAGAATATTAAAAGCTGTAAGGTTAAAAAGGCCAAAAACCATATAAAGGCAGACATATCAGAATTACACCTGACTTCTCACAAGAGACTCTAAAAGCCAGAAAGTCCTGAACAGATGTTATCCAGACCCCAAAAGAACACAAATGCCATCCCAAGATACTATACCCAGCAAAACTTCCACTCACCATAGATGGAGAAACCAAGATAGTCTGTGACAAAACCGAATTTAAGCAATATCTTTCTACTAATCCAGCCCTACAGAGGATACTAGGACATCTCCAACACAAGGAAGGTAACTACAACCCCTCAAAACCACAAGAAATTAATCATTTTACAACAAACCCAAAAGAAGAGAATCATACACATATAATGCCACCTCCAGCAACAAAAATAACAGGAACTAATAATCATCCTTCTTTAATATCTCTCAGCATCAGTAGACTCAATTCCACAATAAAAAGACACAGGCTAACAGACTGGATATGTAAACAGGATCCAGCATTTTCCTAAATACAAGAAACATATCTCAGTGACAGAGACAGACCCTACCTCAGAGTAAAAGGCTGGAAAAAAAGCTTTCCATGCAAAGGGTCCCAAGAAACAAGCTGGAATTGCCATTCTAATATCCAATAAAATGGACTTTCAACCAAAACTTGTCAAATGAGATGGGGAAGAACACTTTATATTCATCAAAGGAAAAATCCACAAAGATGAACTCTCAATTCTGAACATCTATGCCCCCAAATAGGCACCCACATTCATAAAAGAAACTTTGGTAAAGCTCAAAGCACACATTGAACTTCACATAGTAATAATGGGAGACCTCAACACCCCTCTCTCACCAATGGATAGATTGAAACAGAAACTAAACAGAGACAGTGAAACTAACAGAACTTATGAGGCAAATGGATTTAACAGATATCTACAGAACATTTCACCTGAAAACAAGAGAATATATGTTCTTCTCAGCACCTCATGGAACCTTCTCCAAAATTGACCATATAATCAGACACAAAACAAGTCTCAATAGATACAAGAAGATTGAAATAACCCCATGCATTCTATCAGATCACCACAGACTAAGTCTAGACTTCAATAACAACAAAAACAACAGAAAGCCCATATATTCATGGAAACTAAACAACTCTCTGCTCAATGACAACTTGGTCAGGGAAAAAATAAAGAAAGAAATCAAATACTTTATAGAATTAAATGAAAATTAAGACACATCATACACAAACTTATGGGACACAATGATAGCACTGTTAAGGGGAAAAATTATAGCACTAAGTGTCTTTATAAAGAAATTGGAGAGATCCCAAACAAACAACTTAACAGTACACCTGAAAGCTCTAGAACAGAAAGAAGCAAACACACCCAAGAGGCATAGATGGAAGAAAATAGTCAAATTAAGGACTGAAATCAACCAGTTAGAATCAAAGAGAATAATACCAAAAAAATCAACAAAACCAATAGTTTTTGAGAAAAATCAACAAGATAGATAAACCCTTAGTCTAACTAACTAAAGGGCATAGAAACAGTATCCAGATTAACAAAATCAGAAATGAAAAGAGAGACATAACAACAGAAACTGAGGAAATTCAAAAAAAAATCATCAGATCCTACTACAAAAGCTTATACTCTACAAGGCTAAAAAAATCTAGATGAAATGAATGATTTTCGAATCAAATATCACATACAAAAGTTAAATCAAGATCAGGTAAACTAACAGTCCCATAACCCCTAAAAAAAAAATAGACACAGTCATTTAAAACCTCCCAACCATAAAAAGCCAGGGCCAGATGTTTTAGTGCAGAATTCTACCAGACCTTCAAAAAAGCGCTAATACCAGTACTTCTCAAACTATTCCACAAAATAGAAACAGAAGGACACTACCTAATTCATTATCTGAAGCCACACATTCATTATCTGATATTTAAACCACACAAAGATCCAACAGATAGAGAGAACTTCAGGCCATTTTTGCTTATGAATATTGATGCAAAAATACTAAATAAAATTCTTGAAAAATGAATTCAAGAACACATAAAACTCTATGTTCACCACAATCAAGTAAGCTTCATTTCAGGGATACAGAGATGGTTCAGTATTCAAAAATCCATCAATGTAATACACTATATAAACAAACTCAAGGGAAAAAAGTCTTATGATTATTTCATTAGATGCTGAAAAAGACTTCAATAACATAATAAAAACAACATATTGCAAAGCAACAGCCAGCATCAAATTAAATGGAGAGAAACTAGAAGCAATCCCACTAAAATCCAGGACAAGGCAAGGCTGCCCACTCTCTCCCAATCTATTCAGTATAGTACTCAAAGTTCTAGCTAGAGCAATTAGACAACAAAAGGAGATCAAAGAGATACAAATTGGAAAGAAAAAAGTCAAAGCATTACTATTTGTGGATGATATGATAGTATACAGAAGTGGCCCCCCAAATTCCACCAGAAAACTCCTACAGCTGTTAAACAATTTCAACAAAGTGGCTGAATATAAAATTAACTCAAATCAGTAGCCTTCCTCTACACAAAAGATAAACGGGCTTAGAAAAAAATAAAGGAAACAACACCCTTTACAATAGCCACATATAATATAAAATATCTTAGTGTAACTCTTACCAAGCAAATAAAAGATCTGTAAGACAATAACTTCAAATCTCTGAAGAAAGAAATCATAGAAGACCTCAGAAGATGGAAAGATCTCCCATGCTCATGGATAGGTGGATTAACATAGGGAAAACGGCCATCTTACCAAAAGCAATCTACAGATTCAATGCAATCCCCATCAAAATTCCAACACAGTTCTTCACCATCATGGAAAGAGCAATTCTTAACTTCATATGGAAAAAATGACCCAGGATAGCCGAAACAAATCTCAATAAAAGAACTTCCAGGAGAATCACGAGCCCTGATCTCAAGCTGTACTAAAAAGCAATGGTCACAAACCCCACATGGTATTGGTACAGAGACAGACAGGTCAATCGATGGAATAGAATCAAGAACCCAGAAGTAAACCCACAAGCATATAGACACTTGTTCTTTGACAAAGAAGCAAAAAACATACAGTGGAAATAAAAAAAAACATCTTCAATAAACGGTGCTGCTATAAGTGGCAGTGTGTGCATAGAAGAATGAAAATAGATCCATATTTACCACCTTGCACAAGGCTCAAGTCCAAGTAGATCAAGGATCTCAATGCAAAACCAGATGCACCAGAATCTAATAGAGGAGAAAGTGGGAATGACCCTTGAACTCATTGGCACAGGGGGAAATTTCCTGAACAGAACACCAATGGCTTGGTGGCTCAGGCTCTAAGATCAACAATTGATAAATGAGCTCTCATGAAACTGAAAATTTTCTGTAAGACAAAAGACTATCAATAAAACAAATCAACAACCTACAGGTTGGGAAAAAATTCTTCACTAACCCTACATCAAAATAGAGGGCTAATATTCAAAATAAATAAAGAACTCAAAAAGTCAACCTTTATAAAACCAAATAACCCAATTTAAAAATGGGGTACAGAACTAAACAGAATTCACAACAGAAAAATTTTGAATGACCAAGAAGCACTTAAAAGAAATGTTCAACATCCTTAGTCATCAGAGAAATGCAGATCAAAACAACCCTGAGATTCCACCTCACACCAGTCAGAATGGCTAAGATAAAAAACTCAAGTGACAGCAGATGCTGGCAAGGATGTGGAGAAAGAGGAACACTCTTCCATTACTGGTGGGATTGCAAACTGGTACAACCACTTTGGAAATCAACCTGGCAGTTCCTCAGAACATTGGAAATAGTTCTACTCTTGGGCATATATCCAAAAGATACCCTACCATATCACAATGTTCATAGCAGCCTTATTTGTAATAGCCAGAAGCTGGAAAGAATCCAGATGTCCTTCAACAGGAGAATGGATACAGAAAATGTGGTTCCTTTACAAAATGGAATACTATACACCTATTAAGAACGAGGACATTGTGAATTTTGCAGGCAAATTGGTGGAACTGGAAAATGTCATCCTGGATGAGGTAATCCAGACCCAAAAGGACAGGCATGGTATGTACTCACTGATTAGTGGATATTAGCCAAAAAGTACAGAAACATAGGATACAACCCACAGATCATAAGAAGTGTAACAAGCAGAAAAGCCCAAGTAAGGATGCTTCAATTCCACTTAGAAGGGGGAAGAAAATAATCATAGGAGGCAGAGGGAGGGAGGAAGGGAGGGAGGGAGGGAGGGTAGGAAGGAGGGAGGGAGAGAGGGACCTAGATGGGAGAGAAAATATGGGAGGAGGAAGAGGGGAAAGGGGAAACAGGATCAGGTATGGGGTGAGGAGACAGAAGAGAATCCCAGAGTGCTGGGAAAATGAATGGAAAAATGAAAATTGGGAGGGTTGGGTGGGACAGTGAACCCTCTAGAAAGTTCCAGAAACCTGGGAGGTAGGATACTCTCAGGACTCAATGGGGGTGACCTTAGCCAAAATGCCCAACAGTGGGAAGAAGGAACTCAAGAGTCCACCTCCAGTAGATAGACAGGGCCTCAAGTGGAGAGAGTGGGTTATTAACGAACAGTCAATTTTTCTGACCCAGAATTGTTTCTGTCTAAAAGAACTGCAGGGACAAGAATGGGGAAAAGACTAAAGGAAAGGCAGTCCAATGGCCGGCCCAATTTGGGATACATTTCTTGGGGGGCTGGGGGGGCACCAAGACCTGACACTATTACTGATGCTATGGTATGCTTATAGAGAGGAGCCCAGTATGGCTGTCCTCAAGAGACCCTACCAGCAGCTGACTGAGATAGAAGCAGATACTTATACCCAATCATTGAATTGAAATTGGGGACCCCTATAGTTGAATTCGGGGAATGATTGAAAATGCTGAAGGGGAGAGCAACCCCATAGAAAGACCAGCAGTCTCAACTAACCCAGATCCCAGGGAACTCCCAACTGAGCCACCAATCATACATGGAGCATACATGGGCTGGTCCGAGGTCCCTGGCACATATGCGGTCGAGGTCTGCCTGGTCTGGCCTCAGTGGGAGAAGATGTGCTTAATCCTGGAGAGACTTGAGGCCCCAGAGAAAAGGGAGGCTTGATGAAGAGGGAGTACCCTCTCAGAAACAAGGGGGAGGCAGAATGGGAGGAGGAACTGTGAGAAGGCAGACTAGGGGAGGACAACAATTGGAATGTTAATAAATAAAATAATTTTTTTTAAAAAAGATTAAAACAAAAAAGTACTTTAAATTTTTAAAAAGATATTTCAGTAAATACAAGAGAGCACTAGTTGTATTAATGATTAAAATTTTTACCTTTTAATCATTGTATAAGCCTTTATTTATTCACTTATTAATATGCAAAGGTTTATTTTTACATTTATTTATTTGTGTCTATATATGTGCTTGTCTATTAGTGCAGGTATCCACAGGGACCAGAAGAGGGCGTTAGATCCCTCGAGCTGGAAATACAGGGGGCTGTGTGTTACTTGACTGGGATGCTGGGAATAGAACTCAAGTCCTCTGGGAAGCATTGTGCTCTCTTAACCACTGAGCCATCTCTTCTTCCTCACTCATTAACATTTAAACATAATAAACATTTCATCCAAATGAAACCACAGTATTAGAATGAGTGAAAAATGTTTGAACTATCTATATTAATTTTCATATTGAATATTTATTTTTTCATGTGTTTTAGAATACACAGAACATCCTGGGACCATAGTTTATGCAGATAATTCATGTCAACAAGTATACACATATTGGAGGGCTTCATATACACTATACTTTTCTGATATTTACATAATAAAAATAATTTGCTGACTACTAATAATGTATATAATTACCACTGTATGGTGGTTAGCTTTAATTGTTACTTTGAGTAACCCAGAAAGAGATTTGATTCAGTGAATAATTGTTTAGATCAGGTTGTTCTATGGATATGGACATATCTGTGGGGATTGTCTTAATCAAGTTAGTTGATATGGAAAGCCCCAGCCCATTGTGGGTGGCACCATTCCCTAGATGCAGAGAAGAGGGTGTTGGTCCTAAAATGCATACTTGGAAAAATTGAGCTGAACACAAGTAAGCAAGCAGACATGCACACATTCATTTCTCTCTTGTCGTGTCGTGTCGTGTCATGTCATGTCGTGTCGTGTCGCGTCGCGCCTTGCCTTGCCTTGCCTTGCCTTGCCTTGTCTTGCCAGTGAGTTTAAAGTTCCTGCCTTGACTTCCCAAGAATGGACTCGTAAGCTGAAATAAACTACCTTTTCCCCTAAGTTACTTTTTGTCAGGGTATTTTATCACAACAACAGAAATTAAACCAGGACATATAGTATCCTAAGAATTTGTCTAGAGTCCATCTTCTGCTTGGTCCTTTGGGGAAAGACTCCAGCTATCCATAGAACTGTAGGTGTGGTACAAGCTTGATGACATGTAGGGAATACCTGCTCTCTGTGTTCTTCTAGCTGCTTTTGCCTTTAAAGAGCAACGGAAACTCAGCTAACCTGGGGGCAGGTCCAGGAAGGAACACATGGATGTGTCCCAGGTTTTCTGGAAATCCCATCTCGCCTTCTATAATTGCTTTCTCTTGTCTTTTTAATTTTCCTTTTTTTTTTTTTTTTTTCAAATTTTAATTGTCATGGTTTGTGTGTGTTTTCTGCTTTCAGCTGCCTCCAATCCTTTTATGGAGGCGGCAGAGCATAAATCATAAATAGTTATAATAACAGTCTATGAAAAAGAGCACTAACCTTTTTCTTTTTCTAAACAACCTAAAAGATGAATGCAATTGCAAGAGGATTGCTCAACCTATTTAGCAGAAGTGGTCCTTTTAAGCACTTTATAAGCGATCATTTACATTTAAACAATTAGTGTTCTAATTGCTAACACTCTATTCACATCAAGCCAATTCCTTTTGGCACAGATCTGTTAGCCTAATAGAGGACTGGTTCTGCTTGAGCTGAATGCAGTGGCAGATCTTCACAACAAAACTGCTGATGTGGGACTCTGGTATACCCCTTTGTTTCCCTGCAGGACCCAGAACACTGCCCTGTCCCAGATTTCTGCTAACAGATATCTCAGATGACACAGTCTAGAATGATAGGCTGTAAATAGACTAACAGATCATCTCTTCAGAACTACATTTTATAAGTGAGGAAACTTATACATAAACAGTCCTACCTGAAGCCATCCAGTAAGATAAGGGACTATCTGGAATCCCAGTGCTACTACAGTAAAATGGGAGACAGAGACAGGAGAAGTACACAGCTATGCTATTTGCAGTAAAGAACAAGAGACTGTCTCAAACAAGGTGGAAGGCTAGGAACAACATTCTAAGGTTTGCCCTCTGACCTCCACATGAGAAAGATGGCACTCCTATAAACACACACACACACACACACACACACACACACACGCACACACGCACGCACGCACGCACGCACGCACACCACCACCACCACCACCACCACCACCACCACCACCACCACCACCACCACCACCACCACCATACTGGATGGGGGCCGGTAAAAGAGGGAGAGAGAGAAAGAGACAGAGAACTCTTTGTCTAGTTCTCTAGTAACCCAAGTTCTTTTCTAGAGGGGCGTTATTTAATTTAGCTCTCTCTGTAATTCTCACAGTCTTTCTAGGTAATTAACACAAATTTCCAAGCCTTTTAAATGGCTTGTGATGATTTCATCTTTGCTCATTATTCCCAGACAGGGGCTTCCTGCTGTGAGGAGAAAGTTCCCCGTTTTCCATTTCTGCTGGGTTTCTGACAGCTCCCTGACATCAGGGCTGAGAAGTGACGAAAATCTTAGCCCCATTGTGGGAACCCTGAGACCAAGTGGTGTGAGCCATCAAACTAAGCCTTGTCCTGGGGACTGACTTCTTCATTCAATTGTCTATGAAGAAATCAACAACTATTGTATTTCTGAGGCATCCCGTCCCATTGTCACCCCCCTTCAAGACACACTCTGTGTTGAGAAAACCCAGGCGACAACTGCTAATGATACAACAATGGGCCATTGCCCCATCAAGGACAACTCCAGGAAAAATAATTACAAGCAGGGATGCTCTCCAAAACCCACAGATGGCTCCACCAGCTCTTTCCCCAGAGTTAAAGACAGACCTGACAAACACTATCAGCCTCAAGGATGTCAAAAGTAGAGAGACCAGGGAAAAGGGGAGAACTAGATGAAGACATCGCTAGCTGGACCAAAAGAGAGGCCGAGGTGGTGAGCAGTGGGAGGGCGGGGGAGAGATTCCTGAGTGAAGAGACATCACAGCTGACATCACTGGGCAGGGCAGGCTGAGAAACAGCTGAGCTAGCAAAACGAGCTCCCAGCAGTCTCAAGAGACAGCCCCACGGCACAGAATAATCCAGCAATAATCATTCTTCTCTGGCAGCACAGACAACGCCAGTGAGGCTGAAGAGGGATCCAGGGAGCTCCACGATTTCTTGAGACAGGATAAAGAGGAGTTGAGGAATCCAACGTCACTCCTCTGCCTGGCTGGAACTTGCCCTTCTTCAAGGGATCTAGAAGTGACAACTTCCAGCCAAGATGCAAGATTCTAGTTGTGTGTCTTTAACTGACTATTCATCACATCATTGGGCCCTCGATCTCAGATCTCTAAGCTAGTAGAACTTCGTATAAAAGGGAAGAGCTGTGGTTTTCAGTTGTTTGCTTTAAGTGTGAAGTTCTTTTCTCTAATAACTTCAGAGCATCCTGCATGAACAGTTAGGACTAAGAAGATGGAAATGGAAATGGTTCAGGCAGCACCCCCACATGGCTGACACCCTTCTTTGAACCCCAACACTGGGACAAGGGTCAAACCACTCAGATAAAAGTCCAGAAATCCTTTCCAGCTTGCTCCTTCTGTAGCTCCACCATCTGGACCTCTGGTGTTGCTGATGGAGAGTAGGGCCATGTCGTGAAGTTGGGGCTGGGGAATGTAGAGCAGGAAGATTGTAGACAGGCAGAAGCACGAGAAAGCAACAGAAGTGACTGTCCCAAGAAGCCATGAATTCAAGTCTCTTCACCATGAAGCCATGTATCTGAGTGGCTGTCCTGAGGAAGCACGCCTTGAGCAGCTGTCCCATAGAGCTACACATTTGGTTAGCTCTTTGCTGTTGCTCCCATGCCTTGTCTGGTTTAACTTCCTTCCATCCTTCCTCCAGCATGGAACATAATTTTCAAAAAAAAAAACCCAAAAAACTATAACATACAAAACAGATCACAACAAAGCAAAGACCCAGCTTTCCTGTAGCACTTCTTTATTAGCACCTCCTGGGGACCCCAAGATACTCCTAAGACTGAAAACCACTCCCCATGGCAGTACTCTCCCTAATCCCTGTGACTTTTCCTGAACGTTAGATAAGTAAATCATACTGCAAACTGCTATCTTTCACATAGCATAATTGTGAGACTCTACATTGCATTCCATTTTCTTCATCCATCACCTATTCACAAATACCTGGGTGTTTTTCTTCATAAGCTATTGTGTGTCTGTTGATGCCCCTGCATGCAGTGTGGTAGGAGCATGCATGTCTGTGCATCTATGTGTGGAGGTCAGAGTAACACGTCTACTGTTATTCTTCAGGTGTCATCCGCCATGGGTTTGTGGAGACAGGGTCTCGTACTGGCCTAGAACTTGCCAAGTAGCTTAGCCATTAAGCCCTAATGACCTGTCTATCTCTGCCTCCCAAGTGTTGGGATTACAAACGTACCTCCATACCTGACCTTTGAAAGCATGGATCCTGGAGACTCAAACTCAGGCCCTCATATTTACAAGGCATGTACTTTACTGCCTGAGGTATCCTTCCAGACCTGTCTTCCCTGCTTTACATACTGAAAGGAGTTGCTAGGAAACCTTGAGAATGTCTTCTCTAACCCTCAACTTTATGACTGGCTGAGATTTCTGTGAAGGTTGCAAGGACAGAGAAAGACCCCAGTGACCTGGATTCTTAGAGACCTTTAAGTGCTTCAAAATCAACAGCCTCACTTTGTCTTGGTCGTTGCTGCCGGCCTGTCATCCAGTCAGTGTGAGAGCTCCCCACAGCCAAGGAGGAACATAAGCCAACAGAGCCCTGGCGGTGTTGTGCCCACCCACTATGGGGTAAGTTGGCATCATTACACACAGGGTCGCACACGAATTCCCAGACAGTTGCATCACAGCATCCATGTGACACACAGGCAGGTGTCACAAAGCACGGACACCCGAACCAATGCAGCTTTACCACATTTCACAGTATATCAGGGCCTTCCCTCCCCAGCCCATACATGCAGGTCAAACTGAAACTGATATATGTGCTGGAGACTCTGGGACAGACATCAGATGCTGCCTCTGGCAGCCAAGCCCTCATTTTGATCCTTAAAAGAGGCTATCTGGCTACAAGGGTTCTTGGGAAACATTTGCAGTCAAGGGGCTTCCTCTTTTCTCCTGGTGTGTATGGGTTTCACCAATGAATTTTTTCTGCTTGACAGCCCCAAAGATGAGGTGATACAGTCAATGACCCTGCCTTTGGGATCATAAAATATGTGCATTTATTATGTACAGTTTAGCCCAGAAACACCACGCCATGTTTGTCATGCACTGGCCGTGGGATCCCCTAATGGAGAAGCTGACCCTAGGAGATGGAGATTGTCCTGTTCCAGCAAAGCCTGCCACGCCACACTTACTGTTACTATTGCAGCAACTTCTTTCCATGGAAGTCTGATCTTAGATAGGCAGAACATATTCCTAATGCTGGCAGAGACCAGGCTGGGGACCTGTAGAACAGCATGGACTTGAAATCTGCTTTGCAGCAGATGGTTCTATCCCAAGCCCATGACCTCCCTAGAAGCTAGTGTGTGTGTGTGTGTGTGTGTGTGTGTGTGTGTGTGTGTGTGTGTTTCTGTTAGTACATTTACATATTTAAGTGTCTGTGCATGCAGAGGCCAGAGAACAAACATGGCTGTTGTTCCTCAGAAACACTATCCATCCTATTAGTCTATATGTTTTTGAGACAGGGTTTCTCACTTTTACCTTGGAACTCTCGAATTTATCTAGGCTATCTGATGATCAACAATCAGGAATCTTCTTGTCTCCACCTCCACATAACTGGGATGACAGACATGTGCCACCAGATCTGGCTTTTGAGAACATGAGTGCTTGGAGACTAAATCCAGGTCCCCAGGCTTTCACAGTGAACTTGCACAGTAAACATGCTGCCAATCAACCTGTCTCTCTAGCCTTCAGACATCATCCTAAGCACGCCACCCAAGAGGATGGGTGCAGATCCCTCTGCAACATGTTAGCTTTGGATATTTAGATGTGTGTATTTCATTGGGTATACCTGTAGAGGTCAGAAAACTGGGAAGTGGAGGGGCTTACAAGGGATGGAAAATGAAACCCAGTATTATAAGATGGTAAGGAAAAATAATAGAACTGAGAGGGGTTAGGATAGCTGGGTAAAGAAGGGATAATGAAGTGGGTGGGGTGATTTACATTAAAGACATTTTTAAAAAGTCATATAGGAATCTACTGCTATAGAAACTTCCATCAATACATAAATAGAAAAAAGATCTTTAAATAGTTATCTCATTGCAGAAAGACAATGTCCCACCTAGACACCACAGGATAATGAGTAAAACGCTCAATCCAAGAATGGTTACCTCTTTTGGAGCTGTTCCTCAGTGAAATTCCACAGGCCCCAGGTACTGCCATTGCCCTTGGCTACTCTCCAGAACTTGACAGTAAGACACCATCACTGAAAACACTACATATTGAATCATAGAATATGAAGAAATTGGGCGGGCACTTATGTGGGAGCTCATTCCTACTGACTAGTCATCATAGTACTAGAAAGTGTGTCATCGTAGTACTGGAAAGTGCTATTCCGGGCCCCTTCCGAGTCCCCTTAGCCCATGAAAGAGACACGTGAGGTGGTGTTCGGGTAGTTACCACAGCGAGGCTTTATTCTCGTATCAGCAGAAGCGGAAGACCCCAAGCCCGGGAAAGGCACTGCTATATGTACCCTAGAGTGGTGTGTTCACTTCTGATTGGCTGTTCACTCATTACCCCCTATTACGTCCCGGGATGGGCAGTGACTTTGGCGCGCTTTTGCCTTTTGCACGTGCGCAGTTAGTTGTTTACTTGTGGGAGCACAGGATGCCCGCGCCATCTTGTAATGGTGAATGTTGTCACACTCACCGCGGCTCCTAACAAAGTGCTATGCTTGCTACTTGAGGAACAAAGAAATCAGTAACATTACCCAGCTGTGAACCCTTTGAGCTGCAGTAAAGCCCAGCCTGGCAAGATACACCCACTGGTGCAATGGTGCCCTTGCGTGTAATAGGAGTAGCACCCACTTTCTGAGAAGTTGCTGGTTTCTTTAGTTCAATAAGCAAAGTTGCATTCACTGTGGGAGGCAAGTCCTCTGATGGGGTGGGAGCATGGCCTGACTGCAGCCCTCCTTGAAGAAAACCAAACTATAAATCAAACCCCACACTCAGCAGTAACTTGGGAAGGGTTTGAAAGGTCAGAACAGCAGAGGCAGAGGCATTGATGGTTGACCAGACTGCTAGGCCCACTCACCTCGCCACTGTGGAAGACAGACACGTGCTTAACCTTAGTTTTCCGTACCTTCCACATAGGAGTTACAATCATGCACCTCCATTGGGCTGCAATTTATAATAGATGTATAAATGAAGAATGTATCTTAGTGCCTAGGTGTAGTAAGAATTTTGCTTTCTTTAAAAACTCAGCAATGTTGTGTGAATGTTTTTACTTTAGTCCCAGGTGTGGGATATGGGGCTGCTTCAGATTATTCACAGATGCTAACTATGATTGTCTCATGCTCTAGTTGGGGTGTGTGCTTTTTTTTTTGCCAGCTGCAGATAGTTTACATTTGGGACTCTGGAGAGGGTATAAATAGGAAAACCTGAGCGGGGCCTGTGGCAGCTACTGCTGCCTCTGCCACTGGTCCCTGATGCTGCCTGTTTGTGATGATGTATTTGCTATTGCTGGGTTTCTGGGTTTCTGGGTTGCTAGTTGGAGATATTTTGATGACAAAGATTAGACTTGCCTCTGGGAATTTAATGCCCCTAGATATCAGGAAGTATTCTAATGAGGTCTAGGCCCCTTTCCCATCTAACCTTTCTCTCCTACCTAGTGTTGAGAGTTTGGAAGGGATTAGGGTGGAATAAGGGTTGGCAGGGTGGTAGATACAAGGAGCCAATAAAGTAACCCAAAATATGTCTACTCCTATTATTAAAAAATAATAAATAAATACAACCTGTTGTTATCATTGATTATTCTTTTTCTAAATATTTAATTTTTGGTTGTGTGTGTGTGTGTGTGTTTGTGTGTGTGTGTGTGTGTGTGTGTGTGTGTGTGTGTGTGTATACATGTGAGTATAAGTGCCCCAGGGGCCAAAAATGGCATCAGGTCCAATAGATGTCATTAGGTCCTGTAGAACTAGAGTTACAGGCAATTGCGACCCATCCAATGCAATGAGACCAGCTCCTGCTCCTGCTGCTCTGCCTTCTCTGCTTCTCTGCTATGCCTTCAGACTGTGAGCCAGAATAAAGACTTCTGTTGTTAGTTGCTTTTGTCAGAGTACTTTATCACAGTGATCGAAGTACCTGATACACACACGATGGTCTTCTATGTATACCTGCTTTATATTTTTACACAGCACCTCAATCTATAGCTAAAATTAGCTTTGAACTTGCACTGCTCTCGACTCATCCTGCTGAATGGCAGGATTTTAGATAAGCACCACCGCCACTACCGTCAGACCTGCAATTCTAAAGCCCACATCAAGAGCCAAAAAGAAAAGGGAAAGCAGCAAATTAACCTGAAGTTGGGATGAAGCGTTATGAAGAAGACAGAACAGGGGAGAGCACACATTATTAAATTTAAAACAACACAGCTAATAAAGTGTTTTTAGTTTAACGGCAAGTGGGGTTCCTATTGATTTAATTCTTTACACCCACCATTAACTCAATAAAATTGCTTTTTAAATGAACTCAAGTGCTTTTAGCTTACAATTTTTGAGGTCAATAAAAGTTACTTGAAAATTTGTTGCACTGCTTTGCACATTCTCGACTGAGCATTCTCTGAACTTAGGCAAAACCCATTTGCAAACAGAATCATTTCTAGAAATACAGTTTTGATTCCCCACATTACCATCTGCTATAATCAGGGGAGCATGCACAATCAACAGTCATTGTTCAGAACAGTGTGGCTGACACCTAAGCCTAAGAAGAGAGCCTTTGATGCTGAATGACGACAGCATCCTGCTGTTGATCCCGCTCTTGTTTACAGTGAAGGTCCGGGCTATCAGCCATGATTTTAGTAGACGTGGAGAATGTCAGCAGATGCAAGAATTGGCCAATTAAGAGGTGGCTCTTGCAGAGGACCTGGGCCTGGTTCCTAGCACTCATATTTGGGAGCTTACACTCTAGCTCCAAGGGATCTGATGCCCTCTTCTGAACTCCTCAGGGACCTGCATTCACATACATCACATATTAACACAGAGATGAACACATTTAAATTCAAAATAATATAAAATTTAAATACAACAAAAATGAATCTTAAAAAAAGAACGAACCAGTTACCATTCGGCCTTTGTGTCATTGGACTTTATTCAGAGCCACAAGCGCCCCACTCTCCTTTCTCACACAGCTGAGAGAACAACAAGTGATAGGTACATATGTTTGCTTCTCGAGACTTCTGTTGGATCTTGGCTACATCTATTTCCCCCTGGAAAGATCAGATTGGAGGTTACAGTACAAGTCCCACAAGTGGCATTGTAAGCACATAAAAACTTTACTAGCAAATTTACAATCCGAAGCCCATTTTATACTAAAAAGTCCCTAATATTGACATTCCTATAAACAATGGCAAAGAAAAAAGCCCATCACTCCTGTAGCCCATAAGTACAAACATATTTGCCATGTGTTCTCCATAGTCCGGTCATTCGATTGCCTGTAAGAGTCAGGAGACTCGATTCCATCTCAGGAAGAGAGAAATCACTGTTTAAAAAAGAGTGTGTTCAGGGAGATGGGTCAGTGGGACAAGCATTTGTCATACAAGCCTGAGAAGCTGAGTTCAGGTTGCAGCATTTACATAGAGTTGCATAAGGCAGTGCTAGCACTCATAATTCCAGCACTGGAGTGGTGGGTCCCTAGTACTCGCTAGCCAGTCAATCTAGACATAATGGTAAGACTCGGTGAGAGACCCTGTCTCAAACAACAAGCTAAGAAGTAAAGAGAAGCTACCTGGAGCTGTCCTCTGGTTTCTGCATGCACCAGGCAAGCACATTCACACACATGCACAACATTCCTACTTACTTGGGCTCTAGTATGAACTCTAGCAGATGTGATTTCCTACTGTCATTAATGCACCTGCCTTCTCCCCACAGTGAGAAGTATAGCAGAGACACATTTGCACTCACGTTGTTTAAGGAAAACGACTTTGCCATAGTGTGCAGGCTGGTGCTGATGTGAGGAGGGGGAAGCGTGAGCTTATGAAGGTTTAACCCACAGCCAGGATTCCATTGTCCTCTACAGCCTATCTTAGTTTGTTCCACGCTCACACTTGTGCATGTGCTGGGTCAGAAGCATCTCCTGGCACTGGAGAGATGGCTCAGTTCGTAGAGTGCTTGCCTCACAAATGTGAAGATCTGAGTTCAAGCTCCAGAAACCAAGGCTTGAAAGATGCTCTTGGAGAGGACTTGAGTTTGGTTCCCAGCACCCAGATCAGGAGGTTCTGATCACAACCACTGTAACTTCAGATGTAGGGGATCTGACACCCTTTTCTGGACTCACATCTACATACCCCCACACAGACATATAGATATGCATGTAATTCAAAACTAATAAAAATTAAATCTTAAAGAACTAACCAGTTACTATTAATTCTTAGCATCATTTTAGACTTTATTCAGAGCAGTGGGTACCCTGTCTTCCACTGGCACCCACAAACAGTGTGCACATGCACATGTTTTTTTTAAGTCATAAGCAATGGGGCATACTTAAAATTCCCAAGAGTGATAATATGGGTGATGGTTAAAGGCAAATCTTTGGAGCTCACTGACCAACAAGTAGAGTCTACTTGGTGAAGTTCCAGGGCCGAGATGCTTTATCAAACAAAGAATCAAAAAATAGGCAGTACCTAAGGAATGACAAACAAGATTGTCCTTTGACCTATACACACACACACACACACACTCATTCTCTCTCTCTCTCTCTCTCTCTCTCTCTCTCTCTGAAACAGAAACCCTAATGGGACCTTGATGATGATAGTACGTAGATAGCTCCTCTCCTCTGAAAGAGAAGAAAACAAAAACACAAAATTTGTGTCAATGAAAGCAATAGGCCAAATGTTACAAGAAGCTAAAGATGAGGAAGGGAGACAAGAGGGGCTCACGTATGCTGATGCCCAGGGAGAGGAGAAAGCTAATCATGAAGCCACGTGTGACATCCAGTGTGGGCATCACAGGACTGGTGATAGAGAGAGAAGGCATCCTCAGCAAAGGAAAAGCAGAACAGTGAACAGCTCACAGGCACCCAGAGACAGGCCCGTCATGTGGGTAGCAGCTGACAGCTCAGACCTCAAACATCAACATAAAACCCTCTTTCCCAAAATGCTCATTTGCTCCATCTATGAAAATGAGAAGACAGCTGGCATAGGACTTGGAAGTTGTTTTGTTTCTTGTTTTCTGAGACAGAGTCTTGTGGAGCCCAGTCTAGTCTCAAACCCACTATGTAGTTGGGGATAACCCTGAACTTCTGGTCCTCCTGCGTGCTAAGATTATGTATGTGTGCCACCGTGCCTGGTTTATGTGGTGACAGGGATGCAATGCAGGACCCTGTGCATGCTAGACAAGTACTCTACGCACTGAGCCACAACCCAAATCCTTTTGGGACACACTTTTCTGATCCTTATTCTTCTGTTCCTGTGGTTGCTTCACTTATGAGCCACTGCTGCTTCTATTACCACTGTTTCTCCCAACACCTCGACTTCTGCTCAGCCACCATCAGAAACACTTCTATGCATTCTGCTTCTCATAATCCAGCAACAGCCAGACGGCCACCAACCCTCCATCACTAACATCTCCACAACCACTTGTCTCCCTGTTTTGTTCAAGAAATCTTTTAAAACTATATTTCTATTATTTATTTTGTGATTTGGGATGGAGGTGTGTCACAGCATTACGTGGAGGTCAGAAGACAGCTCGTGAGAGCTGGTTCCTTGCTGTGTGAGCCTCTCTACCCTATTATTGAACTTGGGAATGGTACTTTTTGTCACTGAGCCACCTCAGCAGTTAACTGAATATTTTATAGCCCTAAGGGTTGCCTTCTGTTTCTTATGTTATTTGTATTTTTTGTAATGCTAGTTCTTAAGGACAGCTTAAATTCTGTCCAAGGCAATACATAAACATACATATATAACTTTCCATGATTTAATGGAAAAGCATTTTAAAAGGTCTAAATTTGTCTATAAATCTAAATGATTTTGTCAATATTTCATGAGTAAATAATGTTCTATATTACCAGAAATAAAAATGCATGAGGCTCATCTTGCTTCTATTTTGGTGAGTTATGTGTGCATAGTCCTCATTTAGGTTCCGGGTGTATATGTGCATGTGTGTGCTTGTTTGTGCATGGATTTGTGGGTGTAAGCTCATGTTCAGACATGAATGTAAGGAGATCAGTCATGTGTGTACTCTCTCCTCATGTGCCACTCAGACTCTTTGTTTGTTTTAATTTCTCATTATTGGAGGAGCAACTTGAAGTTCATAGGGAAAGTTTATAGAATTGGTTCTCTCCTTCCACTGTGTGGGACCAAATTCACATTACCAACTTCCATGGTGTTGGAACACAGTCCAGGAATGGAGTCATGTAAGAAATCTAAGGGCTTGTGAGAAAACAAGAGTCTCAGACCTCAGTTCCTCAAAAAACAGAGTTGTTTTTGGAATGTACTTTTGTGCTTCTCCCAGGTGTAGTGGATAGGAATGAGTTTTCTTCAGCTGTTTTTATTCATATATCTCTATGGAGAAACCTGTTTTTTTCACCTGTAACTTGTCCTAATGATTGTATACTTTACTTAGGTGACTTTTCTATACCCTCAGAGTATAAATTGTCTGATGCTCTGAATAAAGTTGCCTATTGAATGAGACTTTAGTCTGCCATTTTTAGGCCCCTTTCTCCTAGGTTCATGCTGAGTTCAACAGCACAGTGTGGAGAGCTGAATGAGAATGGTCCCCATAGGCTCATATATTTGAATGCTTGACACACACCCCCTCCCAAGTTGGTGGAACCATTTGAGAAAGATTAGGGACTGTGGCCTTTAGGGAGGATATTTATCACTGGCGATGAGCTTTGATATTTCAAAGGCCCATGCCCTCCCCAGGTGTCTGCCTCATACTTATGGACCAAGATGTAATGTCTCAGCTACTGATCTAGCACCATGTCTGCCTGCCTGCCTGCTGCCATGTTCCATATCATGATGATCATGATCTCTAACCCTGCTGGGTAGGCCTGCAGCTTGTCTATAATTCCAGTGCACCAACGGCAGAGACAAGGGATCCCCAAAGGAACAGCTAGCCATACCAGCCAGATCAGTGAGCTCAGAGTTCCATTGAGAGACCCAGCCTCGGTGAATAAGGTGGAAAGTTAGAAAGACTCCTGAAATCAACCGCAGGCCTCCATATGCAGGTACACATACATGTGCCCACATACATGCAAACACACACATGCACCAGACATACAATGTACATACAACATACTGATCCACCAGGAAATAAATCACTCCAGAAACAATAACAGTCCTTCATCATCCTAAAGCAAAGCCAGAGATAATAATGACCATTTCCTTCCATGTCTCCTCTATTGGAATACAAGAAGGCATATTGCTGCTCACTGTGCAGAATGTACTCCCAGGATTTAGGAGGCTGAGGCAGGAGGATTGGCAGGAGCTAGAAGCCAGGGAGGACTACAGACTCATACCTTGTCTTCAAAACAAAGCTTTAGTGTGGTCTGATATGTTCCAACCATAGTCCCCACTGCCTTGGGAGCACCACTCTGGTTCTGTGCTGCTGGAGCAGCTTTCAATCACATGTTTCAGGCTTAACCTTAGTCTCTCAGGCGTGGTCCTCAGCACTTTCTTATGTCCTAATTTGCTGAGTGCCAAGCATAGCCCTGCTCCTCTCTTCAACTGCCTGTCCATCCAACTGCAGGAGTTCCATTGAGAGCCAAGGAGGCAGGGTCTCCTATTTATTTCCAATCCTGTTCAGATGTAACCCCAGCACTTAGAATGAGGCAGGAGAATTTCTAGCTTGAAGCTAGCCTAGAGCCCATAAGTGAGATTCTTTTTCAAAAAGGCAAGAAGCCAAGTCAAAAAAAGGTAGGTAATGCTGTGCAGGAGAGAGGCAGAGAGAGGCAGAGACAGTTCCTGAGACTAAGTGAAGTCCAGGGCAATTGCCTGCAGCTTCAGAGGGAGTGTTCATCTTGCTGTCCATCTTGAACCAGCAAGGGGCTGATGTATGGGCAAACCAGACTCTTAAGCAGTTCTTCATCCATTCATGTATTTGATGTCTTCCTCCAGAGACTCTCCAAGGAGATTCTATTTGGTATAGAAACATCATTGAACATTCTAGGAATGACTTCCAGAGTGCCAGCCATGTCTCATTCTAATTCTGATAAATTCAGAAGAGAGTTGACATTAGAGGTCGGTCTAAATCAAAAGGAATGTTTTTGAAGAAACTGTGTTTGGTAGTGAGTTCCTTAACAATGTTTGAAGTCCCGGACGGATGAATATTGGGTAAGACATGAAAACAGCAATTGATGCATTAGGTTAGAGTCAGGAATGAGAGGGGAGGGCATTCTGAGAGTCTGGATTCTACACACAGATAAAATGCACAAAATCATTTATACCTACAAGCATCAAGAAGAATAAGCACTTTATATATATAGCAGGTGACCAAAAGTAAAGAAACTATTTTGGCTCCACCAAAGAAATGCTTTCATTAGAACAATCCAAAAATACCAATTGCATTGTAAAACATGGGCTTCTTTCCCCCAGACTACCTGAGATTAGGAATATATACAGTGCAGGTGAGCTACAGGTGGAACTCAATTGGTAGAGGGGGAGAAAGTGAAAGGGAGGGAAGAGAGGGAGGAGGCAGTGAAAGGGGGGAGGAGAGGGGTAGAAAGGGAAGAGAAAGGCAGAGATTTGAAAGTACCACACATCAGGTTCTAGAAAATGACACTAAAACACTCTCACAGTGAGTGAAAAACTTAGAAGTGGCAACCTGAGACCCCTGCTGAGAACACTATCATTGTTTTTAGCGATTCTTTTTATGTATACGGAGCTTGTCCTTGTTCACAATTCACTACCGTTTACTTAACATTTGCCGCACCTTAACTAAAGGATTGTATCACACGACTGAATAATCTGCACTTCTATCTGCAGGCTTCTCAGCCCATCCAAATCCAAAGCAGAGACCTCTGGGAAAGGTGGCAGAGGGGAAGCCTCACTACTGAAAATCTGTGAGAGAAAGGAGCTAAGGTAATATCTAGTAGCTCTGGTCCTGCAGGAGACAGGGTCTATGAAGGACTTACAAGCCAGGAGAAATCTCTGCAGGGAGACTGAGAGGGCAGCCTAACTGGAAGCCCTCTCCATGGGCAGACACCTGCCTACTGGGAGACAGCAGTAGAAACCCGGGGATGAAGTGCTGCTCCTCACACACACTGGACCTACAGGATCACAAGAGGCTATGGTAGAGTGCACTGGTCCAAGAAAACTACAGGGAAAGGACATACAACCCCCTTCCTCTACACACCATGACCCCAAAACCACTAAGGCTGTAGAAGCCAGTGGCTATCCCTTCCTTCTGCCATACAGCTTCCCATGAAACCTTCCTGAGCCAGAGGGATGTCACCTTTCATCAGCCCAGCTGTGCCACCAATTCACTCCTTAAATGACATGGAGCATCGATAGCACATCACACACCCAGGCTCAGGAAGCAGGATGAAAGAGACAAGAAGAAAATGGCACAGAGGCTGAGAAGTGCTGTGAATTGCTGTCTTCTGGGATGATGTGATCATTGCATGGATGAACTCAGAGCTGTTACCCACACAAGACCTGCAGAAGACCAAGCTAGTCAAGATCCCATTATGGATTGGAGATGGGCTTATAGAGCCCATCCCCTATCTGAGGGGTCATTCAAGCTTCTGGAAGAGGAAAAGTAATTACTCTTTGGGAATCTGGCCACTGGTAGGTTTCCCATGCTCCAGGCCATGGCTCCTGCACACTTGGTCAACAGTCAATGGGCCCACTGGGTTATTCGAAACAGGGCATGAAGTTGGGATGTGAGAAAGATGTGGTGAGAGAGTCCAGAGGAATTTAGGGTAGATATGGTAAAATAGAAACATTGTACATGTATACATGTATGAAATTCCCCAAGAGCAAATATAAAATACTACATTAAAACAGGAACAACAACAATACCTAATTAATGGTCTGGAGAAATAGCTCAGTGAACAAAGTACTCACCATACAGGCAAAAGAACCTGAGCCTATATTCCCTAAGCTCACATAAAGACAGACACAGCAGCCCGTCTGCAATCCTTGTGATCCTAGGGGACATGGCAGGCAAAGACAAGAGCATCCCAAACACCCGTGGGGCTAGATGACCTAGTGTACCCAGGAGTGAGCAAGAGATCCTGCCTCTAACTAGGTTGAAAGAAAACTGATACCTGAGGCTGTCCTCTGTGCACATGGCAAATGTATGCCCACACTAGAGAGGGGAGGGGGAAAGAGAAGGAGGGAAGGAGGAAGAGAGGGAAGGAAGAGGGAGGGGAGATGGAAGAGGAGAGAAAGGAAAGGGGTGAGGAAGGGTAAGAGAAGGGGAGAAGGAGAGAGAGAGGGAAAGGGGAAAGGAGAGAGAGCAGGCTTTTGTTTTCCGGTATACATGAGCTGCATGTGGGTTACAGACTTATCCGTGGCTATGGGGAAGTAGCTAGCATCATTCTGGGATGCTCATCTGTGTCTAAGAGGCTGAGATGAACCTACTGATTATAGAATGTTGATTGACTTGTCTGTGGCATGGACGAAGCCCTGCCTGACAGCAGCCACACCACACTCGCCCTCATCCCAGACTGCAGCGCTGATTAGCGAAACTGATTATTCCTCGGCATCTTTCCTGCACACACGCTGACTCGCAACAAGATCAATATTTACTTGATAGCAAGCGCATACTATATTAGGAGGCTGAGAAAAAAAAATAGCCCAGAACAAACATGCAACTCAATTCAAAGAGCTGTGAAATCCCCTTCTTGAGGTGATTATCTTTCTCTGCGAGCAAAGGCAGAAATATCCCTCTCCCACCTGTGTCTGGAGAAGCCAGAACACAATCTGCACTGCAGCGGCTGGCTGCAGACAGGTGTGAAACCTGCCATGTGATCCTGTGGATTAGTGCTTCCTCAGCACCCCAGGACAATAGGCAAAAGAAGCTCTATGCTGATGAATAGTGCCTTGCTCAGGGCCACCTCAGCTCCCTCCGGCATGGCCCTGATTCTTCATTTTATGTCCCTGTTAAGCTCCTCACACCAAGATGGTTGCCTCATGTTTAGCCAGGCTGGGTTCAAGGAATTCCCAGAGAAACTAGCTGTTGCTAGGAAGTCTCCCCCCAAAAAACAGAGACTGGCTGGGGGACTGGGAAAATGGTTCAGTTGGTAACATGCTTCTGTACAAGCATGAGGACATGCAGTTGATCCCCCTCCTCCCTGCCCCCCCCCGCACCTGTGTAAAAAGCCAACCACAGTGGTACTTTGTAACCCAGGTGATGAGGAGGCACAGACAGGAGGATTCCTGGGCTTCACTGGCCCGTCAATCTAGGCTAATTAGTGAGCTCCTGAATCAGTAAGAGACCCTGTATTAAAAAATAAAGGGTAGAGAACTTAAGGAAGACACCCAGCATGAAACATGCATGCATGCATGCATACACACACAGGTGCCCACAGTGTTAAAGTATGGAAGCCGGTCACAGTGGGCCTCCTTTCTTGCCTCTCCACAGAGAGTTCTCTAGGCTCAGGTAAGCCTCTTTCCCCCCCCCCCCAACATTTCTCCTTTCATTTGCACATTGCCTAGGCTGCACATTCCTTCATCATTTCTCTCAGCCCTTCCCAGATACCAAGGCAGCCTGCACTGCATCCCAGTCCCACCTCTCCAGCTTGCCTCAGCCCTGCTTCCTTCCTGGAGCTAGAATTCAGACCTTGCAGAGCACTTGCCCTGCTCTATCTGGCTCTCCCAACTAAATCAAGCCCCTCGGCAGCAGTCTCAACATCCTCATCATATGCTCGGTGACTGACATGTGAAGGCATAGCAACTTCTCATCAAAGATATGCTGAAAGACCAAGCCTGATGCGTAGAGTTGACCAACATTTGGCACTGTAGGTATAAGTACTGTTTCTGGAGGCAGGGCATCATTGGCGTTTTACTGAAAATCCTCCCAGTTTAAAAAAAAAAAAAAAAAAAAAGTCCAATGAGCAATCAGCTCCTAGAGTCCCTTCATAAAGACACTGTGATTTCTAAGTCAGCCTAAAACTTTAATGTGTCAAAGCAATATAGTCACAGGGGCCTCATGGGGATTCTCTGTCTTCCTACAGGCATGGATCCTCATTGGTCTAGGCTCTGGCACCATCACCCGAGTTCCTTCCTTCCTGACTGCCTAAAGAACTGGATGACCTTCTAAGGCTCAAGGACCATCATGAAAGATGGATAGACAGGAAGAATACAAAAACAGGAAGAAAGGTAGGGTATTGTGGAGTACTGTCACCCAGGCTGGCTGTAGGGCTGGTTTTGTTGCTAAGGTCCTGTTCCCCAATTGGCTCTTGATCTAGCAATAAAGAAGCAATGTGCCAATTGCTGAGTGAAAGGAATAGGTAGGACTTCCAGGTCCCCTGCAGACAAGAGAGCAACACAGAAGAGCAAGAAAGGGAGAGTTTGCCATGCTTTGGAGAGAGGAAAGCCAACAAGCCACATGAGATCTGGGGTGGAGTGGCCACAGGCCACTTTTACAGGCGATGGTTGGGATGTTGGGCTGGGGCTAAGTGTAACTGGACAAGTAAACTTGGTGGAGGGTAGGTGAAGACGTACAGAGCTAAGAGTATTGGTAAGGGCATGCTGCTCCAGGTGGGAGATAAGTATCGCCCAGCAATTGTGCCAAAAAGGCAAGTTGAAATTGAACAACAGTGTGTGTCTGTGTTTTTCATCTTTTCATCCGCAGATCCAATATTCTCTGGGCAGAGGCTGGTAGCGCAGCCATTCCTAGACTTAAGGTGGGGAACCAAAAGCTACATGCAACAGCTGGCTATTGGATGCTCAGCAGTAGTGGCAAGCTGTACAAGACCTGCACAAGATTGGCCCATCACCTTTCATCAAAGACCAGCAATGACGATCTGATGACACTTAAGTGTTGCTGAAAGGGGGAGATGTATTCTTCAGCAATTTAGCCATTTCTAGGTTGTCCGTGCTCCTGTAAATATCCTCTCACCTATTCCCCTGTAAGCATCACAGCTAAATTCATCACACCACTAAAGAAAGTACATGAGAGTGTCAAGACTAGTGTTGAAGGAGAGGGGGGTCAGCAGGAGTGAGATGGGATGAGAGAGGGCAAGGAGGTGGCTAAGATAAATATATATTATAGATAAATATACATTATAATATGCATGTGTAAAATGTCATCATGTGGCAGTCACGGATTGGCTCACCCCACCCCATTTCTTAACTTTCATGCCCCTGCTTCTTAATGCCATCTCCCTTATGGTTTAAATCGTCAACATCCGCCACAAGTTTATATATTTGCATGTCTATCTTTCTCCTCCAGCCCCTTCTCGGTCCTCCCTGTTATGAGGAGCCTCTGCCACATGCTCTGGCAGCTATGATGAACTCTACAGTGCCTTCTCTGCTATGGTTGACCGAAACCCTCTGGTGGTGTGAGCTAAAATTATGTTTTCCCTTTTAGTTCCTTCTGTCAGGGATTTGTGGCAGAGTAGAGTGAAAGAAGATGGTATGGCTCTGTCCACACTGTGGGGTTTGTTCCCAATTACATATCTTTAAAACAAACAATCAAAAAAAGTCTCTATCTGTTCCACAATCAGAAAATTCAGACTGCTCACCTGATAGAGAAATGTTAACACTCCTTCTGTTTTTGAAAGGAAGCCCTCCATTCAGTCAGGCTGCTCTCTGAGTTTAGCATGCTGAACTTTGTCCTCTTGAGCCTCCACAGGCAGTCCAGGTCCTCATTTTGATGCTTCCTAATAGCCCAAGATATCATTTTCCCAAACACACATTGGGAGTCTCATGTCTCCTAAAACATCTTTCTGAAGCACACCACCTCTCTGATGAATCTTGATTTTTTTTTTTTTTTAGACAGCAAATGTTGCTTTCCTGATGCAGCTCCACCAAACACTTCTAACACAGTTCCATGGGTAGATTCTAAAATTTTCACTTAGGAATTTTCCATCACTCCATGAGCCACACTATGGAGCAACTCAGCAGGAAAGGTCTGGGAAAACTGACCCTGTGGTGTCCCTTCACCCTCCTCCCACCCACTGAACTCACTTGCCATGCCTCACCAAGCAACAGGGTTCTCACCACCCGAAATCATCTTCCAAGCATGTCTTGGCTTCAACTGTACCTTACATGAAGAAGCTGAGACACCAAAAGGAGATCATTTGTGTGTGACTGAGTAACATTTTCATGCCTGTCCAGGCTCTCCATCCAGACATGAGAATCAAAAGCATTGGGGCCTTGATAGTTGGTGTGATTTCTGTGTCTAGAGGCTGTTAACAAAGGACTTTGTACATACTTGAGCCAGGAAGACCTACTGCTTTGAGTCACAGCATCTAATCAGATGCTCTCCCAAAGAACAAGTGGCTTATCTTAACCATATTCACAAAAGTACCAAGTGTATGACCTTTGTATTAGAGGGGTGTCTGTATGCAGAAGTAAGTCAGAAGCAGGCCTGGGATGTGGACAAAGTGCTTTCTGCATAAACATGAGGACTTGACTTTGGATCTCCATAACCCATGTGAATCCAGGCACAGTAGTATGTGAATCTGTAATTCCAGTGTTCCTAGAGTGAGCTGGGAGGTAGAGACAGGAGTACCCTCAGGGATTGCAGCCACCTAGCCTGATGTCTGCAGCATCTATGAGATCCTGATTTGAGCAAGGTGGAAGGTGAGGAATGATACCTGAGGTTGCACTCTGATGGTACAGTCACACTGTGGGGTGTGTACTCACACATGGGCACATCATATATACACACAAAAGATTACAGGAAAATAGATCAATGGAAGATGCTGAAGAAATTCAAGTTCCCCTCATGTGTGTGTGTATGTGTGTGTGTTTGTGTGTGTGTGTGTGCGTGTGTGTGTGTACACATTTGTGTAAGTCCCATGGCTCCTCCTTGTCTATGTCCCCAGTGCTGAAATAATAAGTAGATGCCACCACACAGTTTCTACGTGGGTGCTCAGAGTCAAGTTCAAGTCTTTGGGCTAGCAGCCATCTCCTCAGTAACCTCAGTCACCCCAATAACAGGCCTGAACTATTTAGGTCTCCTACAGACCTAAAAATGATCAAATAAACCAAGTAACCTCCCACTTTACAGAATGCAGTTTGTTAGTTCATCTTGCTTAGCTTTCAGTGCCAGCCAAGCCTGGGCTCAAAGCAAGGACCATGGCTTTATGTCTTTGACTCCTAACATAGCAGCAGTGACTGGAGATATACATACAAGTAAATAGCCAACCAATGAGAGAATGAACTCAGGAGCAAATGAGTCTGAGCAAAGGCCGTCAAGCCCAGATGCATGTCACCTCTGAAAATGACACACTAAACAAACCTCAAAACAAAGTTACACAGACGCCAGTGAGCTTCTTGGCTTTGGTTTTTATGATTCTCTGGGTTTCTTTTTCCACTAGGAAGAGGGCTTTGGAGATAGGGCCCCGGGCTTGCAAGGTGATGGATTACCTGCAGGACCAATAGGAGCTCTCATTTGCACCGAAATGGATGGATCCCAACCCCACTGCGGATGTGCAGTTTTTCATTATATGAAATGGAAAAGTGATTTAATAATTCTTTCTGTCTTATATTGCTTTAAAGAATTTCAGACAGTTAAAAATTGCATGGATTTTTCCACCATCTGTGTGAGAGTGGGGAGGGAATGCTGCTGGTGGTGTTTTTCCTGTTTTTAATATGAGCCAGATGAAATGAAAAGATTGTTTCTCTGCAAACTCTGGGTCAAGCACCTATAGAGGCTCAGAGACTTTCTGAAAGTGATTGTATTATCTTCCCCCCCCAACACACACACAGGATATCATTAGATGGTGGATCATTTCAACATTTATTATCTTTCATGTCCTTTTATCTTCATGCTAGGATTTCTTTCAAAATTCCAATCGGCACATTTGCTTTCATTATACAGTGCTGTCTTCTACCAAACAGACCTTCAAACGGTTTTCAATATTCTTCAGGCTCGCATTTGTCATCTCAGCCTGAAATGGTGTCCTAGTTACGTCTGTTTTAGCTTGTTAAAAGGAAACCCATCCCAGGGGATGAAATGTGGGAGACCACACCTTCGGAGGGGAGCTGGTCTTGCTCTGGATGAGTGCAAAAAGTTCGCTTAGGAGAGGCAACCATCATGGAAGGCAAATCAAGGCAACAATGCCGAGGGAAACTGGAACAACCAGTGTTCCTGTTTAGAGCCGTGTCCGTTATTCTGACATCTGGAAGCATTCCGCACACTGTGGCAGTACTCCCACAGCCCGCGTGGGGCTATCTGCTGGTTCACAACGGGGTTGCTCCACTCAAGTGCCAAGGGGGGCCCGCTTTGATTTTGCTTTGAGAGTCAGCAATATGCTTCCAGCTGAATAGCAAAGGAGAGAGCCTGGGAAGGGGGAAAGAGAAGAAAGAGAAAGAAAAGGGGGAGAGGAGGAGAGGAGAAGAAAAATGGAGGAAGAGGGAAAGGAAGAGAAGGTGGAGGCAGAGAGGTTGGGGGGCTGGGTGGAGAGAAGATGAGGAGGAGAAGGAAAAGTTAAAGAAGTAGGCACCATTACTAAACTTTGTGTCCTCAGCTGCTACCAAGGCAGCTTGCCTATGGTCTGGCAAAGCATCCTGATGCCAAAACAACGAGACATCCTCCCCCCAAGGTTCATATTTATTTGGATGTCTTTATTCCTATCATTGCTTTGCAAAGCTAAAATTTATGTGTATCACAAGGACACTTGAAGGAGTTTGAAGGATGCTGGAAAGTCTATCCTGCAATGTTGTCAATCAGAGTTATATTTTGATAGAATCAGACAGCAGCCTGATGTCATCTTAAACATGAGTTCCACAAGACGGAACTTCCCCAGAGAAGACAGTCTCAAACCTTGCTCATTTCCCAGGGTAGTAGAACTGAGTTAGCTGCTCTGGTAAAACAGGAAAATTCAGGGTATGAGTTCATTTAACAAGAGATAAAGTCATGCAACACTCTGTGTGTGTGTGTGTGTGTGTGTGTGTGTGTGTGTGTGTCTGTGTGTGTGTCTGTGTGTGTGTCTGTGTCTGTGTCTGTGTCTGTGTGAGTGTATGTCTCTCTGCGTGTGTGTCTGCATGTGTATGTCTGTCTCTGTGTGTGACTGTGCATGTGTCTGTCTGTATCTGTCTCTGTCTCTCTGTCTCTTTCTCTCTCTGTCTCTTTCTCTCTCTGTCTCTCTCTGTCTCTCTGTCTCTCTCTGTCTCTCTCTCTCTCTGTCTGTGCGTGTGTGTGTGTGTGTGTGTGTGTGTGTGTGTGTGTGTGTTGGGCAAAGGACAACCTCAGCTATCATTTCTCAGGTGCTGTATTTTGTTTTGTTTTGAGATGGGTTCTCTTCCTGGCCTGGAACTTACCATTTGGGCTAGGCTACACACGGATCCTCCATGTCTACTTCCCCAGGCACAGTGCTATCATGCCTGACCTTTCCCATGACTATTGGGTATTGAACTTAGAGCCTTGTGTCTCTTCAACAAGCACTTCACCAACTAAACAGTCCCTGCAACCTCACACAGTAATATGTATCTGATCAAAATGAAAATTTTAGAAAAAAAATTTAGGATAGGATATGATTCATGGGGTTGAGTGTGAACAAGGTAAGGCGAAACTGTGTAAAGAAGACCCAAGAAACCAAGAAATGCTAACATGAAATTTAGGGGAGGGTATTAATTTTCTAGGATTGCCATGACAAATTATTATAAAGTAGGTGGCTTGAATTTTTTATTCTCTTGTAGTTAGAGAAGACAGAAGTCAAACAGCGAGCTTTCTGCTGAGTATTATCTCAGGAACATTCTAGAAAATGATCTTTCCTCATTTCTCCCAGTTTCTAGTAGTCGTAGTAGCTCTTGGTCTTGTAGATACCACTTTTTGTTGTATCTGAGTGTTTCCATCTGTTTGTCTCTTCATACAAGAACAACAGTCCTTGAATTTGGGACCCACCCAGCCCAATCTAACCTCATTTTAACTGATAATAACTTCAAACCTTATTGTCTAGTAAAACTACTTCATGAGGTCCTTGAGGACTGTGGGTTTGGGTGTAGATACTATTCAACCCACTATAGAGACGAATAATGAGTCTGGTGGATTTTATAGGTTTCCTTGGTGCTGGCTACATTTTTTAGCACACTTTTCTGGCTATCTGGCATATCTCTTCCAAGTTCTTCAAGTTCCTACTGGCCATGAAGATAGAAGATAGATGTCGAAATCCTAAACAGAAATTCCCACAGGGTCCTGAGTTCTCTTTGCCTCAAGAATGCAAATGTAAATGTGGTGTGTGTGTGTGTGTGTGTGTGTGTGTGTGTCTTTAAACTGGAGTGAACTTCACCTGTCTTTCTCAGTTGTTCTTCATCTTATGTTTGGAGACATGGACTCTAATATTTTGCCTGGAGCTCATAGATTTGGCTAGACTAACGAGTCAGACCATCTCTACCTGCAGAGCTGGTATTACAAGCATGAGCCATCATGCCTGGATCTTCTGTTTTATATGGGCCCTAGGGATCAAACCAGGTCCTCATGCTTGTAGGCAAACACTGTGTGTTGAGTCATCTCCCCAGCCCCTAGACTGAACTTTCTCATTTGAAAATCTAATCTCTAAAGAATTTGGCTAGTACTGTAGTTTGAATATGAGATATCTCCCATAGGTACCAGTGTCTGTATGCAAAGACCCTGGATGAAGGTGCTGCTTTAGAAGGCTCCCAACCTTCACAAACTGCAAACGTATTGGAGGAAGCAGGCCAGTAGGTGGGGGTCTTGAGGTTTCACAACCTGGCCTTACTCTCTACCTCCACTCTCTACCTCCTGCCTGCAGCTGCAATGTGACCAGCTGCCTCATGAGCCTGCCGCCATGCCTTCCCCACCATGATAGACTGTATCCACTGAAACTGTAAGCCACACTCTCTATATTGTCTTCCTCCCCAAGTTGCTTTTTGACAAGTGTGTGACCACAGTCATGGCAGAAAAAAAAAAAAAAAAAAAAAAAAACTGATACTTTTTCAGATGAGTCTCTGACCTCAAGATCAGTTAGGAATGAACTGTGGAGAAACTTATTCATGATTTTAAAGATAAAAATTCCACATGCCTCTCAGACTCAACCTTCACACCTTCATCCACAGAGGTCGTCAGAAAAGACAAAGTTACTATAATCGGTTGTATTTTATTTTCGACTGTCCATGTTCACCCCATGCAAGGAGTGTATCTCCAGTTTGTTTGGCCGTAACTTATGAAATGTCCCAGCAACATACACTTCCCTGCTGTGTCTAAGCAGAAGTTTTAAATTTAATGAACAAGGTCCCAAATTAGAAGATGCGTGGAGCCAAACTTCATCTAAATACAACTTGCTTCAAATTTCGTCAGCTTATAACTCACATCAGTGTGAGTGAGGAGGGCGCGTGTAGCATTCATCGTAAACCATTGGGGTTTTTCTTACTGCAGCAAAAGGTGATGAAAACACTTCCCAAATGCTATTTCCACAGTTGGGAATCTCGATTCTCCTATCTATCTTCTGAATGGCACTGCACACGTACACACTAATTCAGATGTACTGGATGCCATCCATACACCATTCTCTGTTGAAACTGAGTGTACCACAAACTTGACTCTGAAGAAAATAATGGCCTAATGAGGAAGAAGGACCAGAAATGTGGAAGTACGTAGCAGTTGTCTAAGTGTGGTGGCAATTAAGGCCCAGGGATTTCAGGAGCCATTTCTACAAACTGTTCTCCAAACATAACATGACCACATGTTATCTCCTCATTTCTTAACACATGAGCAAACCAAACCTTATTTTTATTAAAGGTGTTCTAGTGAACTTTTCTTAAAGGCAGAGCCAAGCACGAGGTAACCACAAATCACCCAGAAGTTTCTAAAGAATGAGTCCTTCACTCCACTATCAAGTTTCTATTCTCGTGTCAGGTTTAATGATTTTTCACTTTTAAGAAAAACTGTACATTTTCACTTTTCAAATTATTTCCACCGTGTATATAAATGTATGTCTATCATTCACTTGATGTATTCTCTACTTGTGAAAATAGTTTGGATAAAATGTCCCATAAATTTTCCTTGCAAAATAATGAAAGAATTTCCTTCATTCACCAACTTGTCTCTCAGGAAGTAGATTCGAGGAACCAAGTTAATGACGTTAGGTAAAGGGAAAGCGTACAGTGTGGTCTAACTCGCATTAGGGAAACACTGAAATGTAAGCACATCACAAAGTAGAGGGCCTGTTGGGTCATCACTCCGGACTTTTTAGGAGTTACAGCACAGAGCTCCCAGCTCCAGGAACTCTTCAGTCCCTTAGCGGGAGTTTTGCACAGGGATGCCTTGCTGCCTAATGACTGCATTGGCTGGGGCCGCCATGTTGAGGTAGGGACACGGTTCCTGTTTAGACCTGTTCACTCCTTAGCAACAAACAGTGTCCAAAGGCTCTAGTGTAGAAATTGCAGAGATCTGTGAACTATATTCCCAGGTCACTAGTCTGTTGCTCTGTATATATGGGAAATGATAGCTCTCTCCTACATCTTGTGTGTGAATTCGGGAAGGGAGATGTATGTGTGACTGTGCACACATGTGGAGGCCAGAAGACAGCACCAGGTGTCCTGTTCTGATACTTTCTGCTTTATTCCTTGAGATAGGGGCTCTCACTGAAGCTTGAATGAGGCTAGAAGCATGTCTCTCCACCCAATACAGCCCTGAGTTTACAGGTACATATGAAGCTATGCTTGGCTTTTATGAGAGGACTGCAGATTCAAACTCAGATCCTCATGCACACTGTGAAACAATGCGCTTACCCACTGAACTATCTCTCCTGGCCCCAACATCCATGTTTGTTTTACTTCTTGCTTTGACTGTCACATCAAATCTTCCTCTAACCAAATTCTAACCTCTAGTTCAACCATCTCACTCTCCTGACACATCTTGTCTGGCGCAAGAAAGCATTCCTACTCATTTATTCACCACATTAAGATTTGTGTCTCCTCCTGACCCTCTTTAGCTATTTGAAGTTGAAGGCCCATAATATCCCTGTCTTCCTGGAAGTACTATTGTACTTAGGCTTCGTGCATATTGTGGTAGTTTGAATATGCTTGGCTCAGGGAGTGGCACTATTATGAGTTGTGGCTTTTGTAGTGGGTATAGACTTGTTGGAGGAATTGTGTCACTGTGGGGTGGGCAATGAGATCCTCCTCCTAATCACATGGGAGCCAGTTTTCTCCTAGCAGCCTTCAGATGAAGATGTAGAACTCTCAGGTCCTCCTGCATCATGCCTGCCTGGTCTTTGACATGCTCCCACCTTTATGTTGATGATAAACCTCTGAACCTGTAAGCCAGCCTCAAATAAATGTTGTCCTTTCTACGTGTTGCCTTGGTCATGATGTCTATTCACAGCAGTAAACCCCTAACTAAGGTTATATAAACTTGGCATTTTCTTGCTCTGCTAGGCTTTGTTTATGGTTTCAAGTTAGATCCAGTGGAGGAGATCTAATTTGTCTGAATCCCTTTATTATTGCCATGGTGACCAATCAAATGCTTAGCACAGTCAATGTTCCTTGTGCTAACAAAAGACACTGATACACACACACACACACACACACACACACACACACACACATATATATATATATATATATATATATATATATATATATAATCAGAATTTTCAATCAATAGTCCAATAGAAGTTCACTGGACTTACATAACTGGAGAACAGAGGGGCTGTGAGGGGAACTCAGTTGATAGAGTCCTTACTTAGCATGCATGAAACCTTGGGTTTGGTCCCCGAGCACTACAGCCAACCCAGGGATGCTAAGCTGCAATTCCAGCAGCTGAAGTTCAAAATTATTCTTGGAACATTGGAAAAATATGGAAGACAAGAAAAAAGTTATAGAGGATAGCTGCCAGGCACAAGGATGTTTGCAGAGAAAGAACAACTTTGCATGTCCTAGAACATAATGGGACAATTATGGTTGACAAATCAATGGTATATTTCAAAATAGCTTAGCAGAAAGGATTTTCTCTACACAGTGAAGTGATCAGTGTCTGAGGCAATGGAAACACCAGTCACCTAATCTGATTGTTGTATATGGTCATACACCCAAATCCTGCCTTGTGCTTTATAAATATCTATAATTATTATGTATCAATTAAAAATGAAAATATTTTTAAATTCCATCATTTCTAATGATTACTTATTCTTCAGTTTGATCCTAGCAATTTCCTCTGAATTCAAACATTAGTTCCTGAAACTTACAATATCTGAAAGGTTCTTCTTTATGTCCAGAGGTTAATAGAACTAGCTGCTCTTCCAGAAAAAAAATCCAGATTCAGTTCCCAGCACCCACACTGCAGCTCATGCTGTAATTCTAATTCCAGAGCATCTGATGCCCTCATCTGTCCTCCAAGGGCACTATACTCACATGGCACAGAGACATATTTTCAGGCTCAAGATCCATAGAGGCAAAATAAAAATAAATCTTTTTTTAAAAGTAAAAAAAAAAAAAAAAAAAAAAAAAAAAAAGTGTAGCAGCTCCATATTAACTTGCTGAGTAAGCCTTAGTAAGTCAACCCCAGTGTCTTAGACTTCCCTTGCTTCACATGTCTGGTGAAGGTATGGGATGAAATCATCATTTCCTAACGGATTTCCAGCAGATCTAAAAGTAGACAAGACACAAAGAAGTAATTCTGTGTTCACACAAGTTATTTTTTAAAAGATCTTATTTTTTAAATTATATTTGTGTATGTCTGTTTTGGGATATGTGCACATGAGTGCAGGCCAGAGGAGATTATTCATCCTGAGACTAGAGTTACAGATGGTCAGGAGCTACCTGCCTTGGGTCCTGGGAACAGAACTCTGGTCTTCTGCAAGTACAGTATATGCTCTGAACAGCTGAACCATCTCTCCAGCCTATCATATATGTTACTGTAGTGAAAACCCCTCAAAAGTTAGGTCTTAAAATACCATAGTAAGAGAGGTTTTGCCATTTCTGACCTTCTATGTGTTGGCTGGGTTCAATAGTATGAATCTTCTGTCTTGTGAGTGACTCTGGTTGAGCCCTGACATGGTTTCAGTCTGAAATGTCCCCCACAGGTTCCTGTGTTTAAATAAGTCATCCCCTTGTAGCTCCAATTCAGGTGGTTGTGGGAGCTTTGCAGGATCTGGCTGATGGATATAGTCACAAATGGTGGGGATTGTAGTCCAGTCCTGTTACCAGTCTCCTCTCTGCTTCCAATACACAGATACATGAAGAAGCAACTGCTACATGCTCCCCATGTCACAGGCGGGACCAGGACTGCTGTAGTGCCTTCTCCACCATGACATGGGTCAAATAAGCCCTCCCTCCATTAAGTTGCTTCTGCTACATACTCTGTCATAGCAAGAAGAAAAGCTAATTAACCCGAGGTTCAGAGTTTTAAGGAGTCTGCAGAATGGCGGCCAATGCATACAGAGCTTCCTGGGTTTATCAAACCACACACCTCTATTTTCTTTCTTCTTTTGTCTTGGGGAATTAATATTTCTTCAAACAGAAGGCCTTTAATGGCTTTTCCAGCCTTAAAACATTGATTTCTAGACAGAATGGATTTTTCCAATTGGATGAGAAAGGAAATAAAAATGGCCAGGGCAGAGAGCCCCTGGCTGGAAGACTTTTTGGTACTATAAACTATGGAACAATGAAACAGCTTGTCCTTTCCTCTGGCTCCTTAATTGACTGGATTTTTTCTTTCTTTCTTTTTGGCTAGCGGGCCTCTTTTGTCTTGCATTCCTTCCTGCTGAGAGTCTCTCCTGCTTTTGTTAGACCTCAGAGTCCACCCTTGAAAGGCCAAAAGAGTGACCCTTCCATTTCTGTAATGGGAACTAAGTCACTGTGGTTCCCAACACCTCCAGGAAAAGCTGTACTGAATGTTCTTCATTGGCGTACCAGCTGGAGCAAGGCTCACCCATGAGTGAGGCTGCTTTCTTACATGTGTCCCTTATCTCTAATTCTTGATTTGCCTGGGAATGGTAGGGAATCATGACTTGAGCTGAACTTCAGACCCACTGAGCATCCCTGACCATGACACTGGAGCCCCACGGCATCCCATGTATGGTAGTTGATTTTGATTGTCAACTTGATGGGCAATCAACCTAGAGACACAGTTTTGAGGGGGTCCACGAGATCGTTTCCAGGAAGGATTGCTAAGGAGGAAGACCCTCCCTCAGAGTGGGTGGGATCTTCCAGCTGCAGCCAAGATGCATGCCTGAGGAACACACAATGCTGCTTGCCTGCCTTCCTCACCATTGCTGCTGTTGCAACCAACACAGTCCTTCATGAACATCAGCACTCAGCTTCTGCCTTCCAGTGCAGACCAGTGGCTCCAGGAATCCTCCAGGCCTCCAACACCAGACTGGGACTGCTGACGCATCCAACTTTGTTTACTGAGCAACAACTGGGTTCTCAGCCACTTCACCATGCCCCTGGCCAGGCCACTGTCAGACTATCCCTATCATGTAACCAACCTAGTGAATTCTTTTTTTATAATATGCATCATTCTGTCAGGTCTGTTTTTCTAGAGAACCCTGCCTGATGCAGCAAGGAAACCTTATGATTATCAAGGAATCCTGAAAACCAGGCTTCTCCTTAGAGTTAGCCTTCCAAAGTGACAGGGACTCCTGCAAATTTGGTGATCTGAGTCTGGTTTTCTAGAGCCTGGCTCATAGTCATCATCACATGACTGTTCCGTGATTGACTCCCAGAACCAGAGGCTTAGCCCAGGAAGCCCACAGGGACTCTGAGTCAAACATGGATGTGGAAACTTCCCGGTGAAGGTCCTTCAGAAAGGGACAAAGGCAAAAGAGAAATCTAGAAAGTGTAAGAAGAAAAGCAAAAAATGGATGGGAGGGTTGAAGCAAACCGTGTTGCAGGTTTTTAACAAATGACAATTCATGTCATTATATCACTGTAAGTGTGAATATTTCTTCCCTTTGACAAGTCTGTTTGTTTGCCTCTTAGGTTATTCTAGCTCTGGTGACCAGAAACCTATTAGAAGTCCTGCTGTTTGTATTTAGGAGGGTTTGTTTCCTATTTTATTTTCTAGTGCTGAGGGTTGAACCCATGGCCTCACATCTGAGGGACAAGCACTGTAGCACTAGGCTACAGCCACAGCTAGTCTATGTATCTGAACTGTGGGTTAGTACATATCATATGGTACTACTCGCCACGCTCAGCTCCTTCTTACGTTTACCTAGTTTCATCACCCTCTTCCGTCACACTTGAAGACTTTTTTAAACTAGGACAGACTTTGATGATGATGCAGTTCACAGCATACAGTTTTCCCATCCAAAGCCACAGGGTCGCTCAGAGTCCTTGAGTGTCTGGGTGAACCTGGGGGATTCTCTTCATGCAGATGACGAGCAGTTGTTGCACTACATTTTCTATTATTGCTGGAATTTTTTAACCCCATTTTCTCCTTAACTGGTCGCCTTTTGTGCGTGCTGAAGAGGCATTAGCAAATGTACTGACTGTTGCAAATTTATCTCCTATCAGGCAATTCTGGTGAACTTTATGTTAATTCTAAACAATGATGCATCAATTACCTAGAGTTTTTGGTGACATAGGCCCATGATGGACCAGTAATGGTAATTAATGTTTATCCTACCCAAAGGTTCATATACTGTTTTCTGTTGTGTGGGTTCGAGCATCCTCATAGTGGAAAAGCATTCTTGTTTTATTCGTGATGTTTAATGAAAATACTTCTTGATTTTACTACTGTGATGTAAGATGTGGTGATAAATTAGGTATTCTTACGTTCTTAAAATATTCTCTTCCTTTTTTTGCTGGCTTTCTAAACATTTTTGAAGCAGAAGTACAGGCAAGGGTGGAGCAATAATTCAGTTTTGCAAACATAGGGTTCTGAGTATGAGCCTCTTCTGTATAAAGAAAGCTGAGCATGGAGTCACATGCTTTGAGTCCCAGTGCTGGGGAGGTAGAGGCAGGAAGAACCTTGGAGCTTGCTGACCAGCCAGCCTAGACTACGTGGCAAGTTCCAGACTAGTGAAAGACCTTGCCTCAAACAACAAGTGTATGGCACCTGAGAAGTGACACCTAAGGTTTCCCCTTATCTCCACACATGCTCCTGTATCCAAATACATGCACAGCTGCATATAAACATGTACCTACACTCACATGTGCACACATCTATGAACATATTTACACACCCATGAGAAAGTGCTTAATTGTGTCTAATACCCTTCTGCTCCCAATGCAATTAACATGTAATATTATAGAACCACATCTCATCAATTACAAAATACATCATAATTTCAAAAATGTTACCACATAGAAAAGGTCTATTTTATAAATGAGATGTATATCCTAATTGTAGGTCATGAATGGCAGGCTGTATGATTTTGTGAACAAATGTACTTTTTATTATTTGAATTTGATTGGTTCAACTTTATTTCAAGGATTAAATTCCTATATACAAATGAGTGTTTTAAATTTTTATTCATTCATTTATTCATTTATGCTGTTTGTGTGTGTTTGGGTAGGGATTATTCCATGCACCAGTATGCTTGTAGAGGTCAGAGACAGTCTGTTCTTTTCTTCCACCAACTGGGTCCCAGGATGGAACTCAACTGGTCAGGCTTAGAGGCAAGTGTGACCCATCTCACCAGCTGCACAAACGAGTTTATCTTATGGCATATATTTATACACGCACACATGTGTGTATGTATGTATATATATGTATGTATATATGTCTTTATATATTTTAATATGTATATTTTATTTATTAGTGTCTCTAGTTTCATGGATGAAATGGTTAAGTTCTCATTTTTTCTTTCCCAGGCATGAGGCCCCTAAAAAGCTGAAGTAGCACATTGGTGACTTACCTGTCTCTGCAACTTACTTAAACAGCCGATTATTTTTTAATTTCCATGAGCATTTTAATTTTACTTTGAGGATTTATTTATTTTTATTTGGGGGAGAGGGCACCTGCATGTACGTCTCTGAATCATGCATGTGCATGGCCATAGAGCCCATCAGCTACATTCGAATTGGAGTTACAGACAGTTGAGAGACACCCTGTGGGTGCTGGGAATCCAACCCTGATTCTCTGGAAGAGCAGCCTGGGCAAACTTAGCTGCTAAGCCATGTCTTTAGCCCTTCATGGGAATTTTTATTGAACTTTTCTGATTTTCCATTTCTTTAATCAAAGTTGATCCTCTATATTTTCCTAAAACATTATCTTCTCTTTTGAGAGATGTATTTGTCAACAGTGAAATGTACACATTATTTGCTTAATCTTTCTAGCAAATGTTTGCATCCTTTGATTTATTTATTTTCTTTTTCTTAATTTTGTGTTCTTACATTTATGAGAAATTTGCCCTTTTTTCGAATGTTGTTATTATATTTACATTTAGTATTTTAACATTCTTTATTAATCCTTTAATCTTAATTTTTCTTTCTGTCTGTTTTACTTAAGGTGGATTTTCCTATTAAAAATAGCTTACTCTTTGTTATATAATACTGTTAATATAATCCGCTACGACAAGAAAACAAACACACTAATGAAAGAGACTGGTAAGACACTCCCATTTTGATACGTGACATTGTTATTGATATGCCATCATCATTTTCAAAAGAAACTTTATTATTTTCTAAATAACAAGTTTGGGGTTTTAGTCAGTATTTACATTTTTAAAATATTGGGGTGCTGAGGAGATATTCCAGCAGTTAAGAGGACATACTGCTTTTGCAGAAGACCTGAATTGGGTTCCTGACACTGATACCAGGAGGCCCATGACTGCCTACAACTCCAGATCCAGGGAATCCGATGCCTCTGATCTTGGCAAGCATTGCACCAATATGCATATACTCATACACAGACATACCACTACACATGATTAAAAATAAATCTTAAAAAATCTCTGTCAATGGAAACTGATTTGTGAGGTTTGTTTTTGTTTTTGCTTTTCCTGTGTTTTCTGTCCCCTTTCTTCTAGGCTTTGTTTTCTTCAGGACAGTACAGGAGGGAAACTGCTATGTGCAGTTTTCCACTTATTTGTGTTTTCCAAAGGCCTTTTGTATGATCAATTTTTCTTTGATTTAATGCATGTCTGATGGGAAGATAGAGTCTTTATTAGTAAGAAAAAAAAAATCATGTAACATTTGTCCTGGTTAGATCTTGGGCTCAATTTGACACAATCTAAAGTCACCTGGCAGGAGAAAATGTCAACTGAAGTACTGTCCCCATAAGACTGGGCTGTGGTCATGTCTGTGAGAGACTGCAGTAACTCATGATTAATGGAGAAGACAGAGCCTCTCTGAATAGCACCATCCTCAGGCAGGTGGACCTGGACTGTCTAAGGAAGGTGGCTGGGCATGAAGTCCAGGAGAGATCCAGTAGACAGCATCACCCCCATGGTTCCTGCTTGGGTTGCTGTTCGGACTCTGCTCATTGATGGACTGTAACCTAGCAATATACGTCCTTCCTTCTCAATATAGAGGTAATTCTGGGGGCTCTTCTTCACCCCTTTTTCTCCCAAGTAATGATTGCCATTTTTACACTTGTGCTAGCCCATTCTAGTTCCCAAATAAATGACATGGAGAACTAATAAGTTTATTAAATAACTGCAGACGCTATGCTGGGCAGATGTACATCTATGCTAACCTTCCTATGACTGCCTGTTTCCCAGACACATGTCCTTTACCTGCAGTCTAAGTCTTGCCCTAGGTCTCTCTGCTCTGTGTATGTCCCTGGCATCTGGAGTACCCAGTATGCAAAGCATCTCCCAACACTACTCAAGTTGCTTTGGTCATAATGTTTTATCAGAGTACAGAAATCAAACTAGGACACTATCCAAATCACTTGTGTTCTTTAACTATATTGTACTGGTGCTCAGCGTGTTTATCTGTGCTATTCAAGAACTGAAAGTAATGTCTCACAGCCAAAAACAGGTTCCTCGACCTGGCCTCTTCCACTTCTACGTCTTGATATCTTTGTTCCACACTGCAAACTGTATCCAGGACCTTGTGCGTTCAGGACAAGCATTCTCTGCCAGCACCAGTCCTTCCCCAGCCTTCTCACCCAGCTTTGACTTCTTATGAATTCATAACGGTCATTTGGAATGCACTGGTTCACACTATTCTCATACTTTCTAGATGTCTCCTTTTGTCATTATAAACTATCTCTTACATCCAACATAATATATAGGCAGATGTTTATAATCATTTGAGAGTAGTTTATCTTTAATAAGATAAAAATCATTATTGTTTAAAGACAAAAAAATATATTCCTGGTTTTCTGTCGTCAAACATTTTTCCTTCTGTTTTTAAACCTCCTTTACCTTTTCCTCTTCTTTGTGGTCAACTCTTCATTTTCTTCCATGGCTGGACTTAAATGATACAGACACTGTTCTCATTTTATCACTGGCTATTTTTAACTTTTCTCTAGAATTTTTTATTACATATTTTTCCAATTATTGGTATTTGGAAGCTCTGACTCATAAAAAAAATTATTAGACATTTAAAGCTTCAAATTGTCCCATCTTTCCAGTTTTACATGTAGTCCTGTGGTTAGAGATCATTCTTGGTATTTCCTTCCAGCTTTCCAAAAGGGTTAGAGAAGTGAACTTGAGTACATTAATTCTTCTATACATTTAAAGCATGCTCATTACAGAATTATTAGTTGTATGTGCACATGCACATGCAAGTGTCCTATAACACACATGTGAAGATCAGAAAATAACCCTCAGGAAACAACTCTCTCATCTACCATACAGGTTCCAAGACTTGAACTCCACTTACCAATTAGGTGACCAGTGATTTTATGTGAATTGTGGTGATCAGATGGAACCAGTTAAGTTACATACAGATATGAGGAGGGCTTTCTAGGTGGTGGCAATAAGTAACAGCTTAGTACGAGAGAGAGAGAGAGAGAGAGAGAGAGAGAGAACGAAGAAGAAGGAGGAGGAGGAAGAGGAGGAGGAAGAGGAGGAGGAAGAGGAGGAGGAAGAGGAGGAAGAGGAAGAGGAGGAAGAAGAACAGAAAGAAGGAAAGAAAGAAAGAAGGAAAGAAAGAAAGAAAGAAAGAAAGAAAGAAAGAGAGAAAGAAAGAAAGAAAGAGCGAGCAGATCAGAATGAGATGCAGAGATGGTGGTTTATCTCCATACAGCTTGCTAGTGATGAACTAGGCAATAAGAACCTTGATCTCTAAGGGTCAGTGATGTGTGGTTTATACTTTTTCATCTGGAGGTTAACTAGGAACTGACATGGTAGCTGGTCATTCTTTCACATCCCAGTCACTGAAGCCACTTCCTATGCAGTATTTGTTGGAGTCCTTTGAAAAATAGAACACCCTTAAATTTTCTCTTCTTCAGTTTTATTAGAGAAAGTCCTTGGATGACTTCAGAGTCCACAGAAGAGGAGCCTCTGTGACCATACAATATTTGAAATGACTTAATTGTAACCTTAGTTTGAGAAAGTCACTAAATCCATGGATGTCACTACCCAGCTAGCACATTAGCCATGGCCAAGGGGGAGGATCTGATTTCCAGGGCTATCACAGCATAAAGCGCAAAATATTCAACTCTTAACGAAATATCCAAAGCATTTAAATAAACAAAGAAATCCACAGAAACTTTATACTAGATGAAAACTTTAATTATCTTAAATATGCACCTCCTTTCCCAAAAAAAAAAAAAAAAAAAAACTAACACAAATCAGAAAAGTGACTGCAATTGAGCAAAAAGATTCTGCAAAGACAGTGTGCAGAAAGAACTTTCTCTAGAATGTTCAGCAACAAATCTGAGAAAGCAGGAAAGATTATCAGCCAACTTAAAGAATATATTAAAATTAATTATTTAGTCTGTGGAATGGGAAGGAAGATAACCGAAGGAAAGTTGACAGCCAGTGTGACTCTACCACTATTACACAGGGCTCCGTCACTATTACACAGGACTGTATCACTCACTATTACAAAGGACTGTATCGCAACTGCACAGGACTCTAGACACAGGTTCCAAGAGTATCAGAAGAACAGCAGCAGGAGAGAGGTGACACAGACATCTAAAGAAACGGTGGTTGAGAACATCAAATTTATTGAAATATATGGATATTAGTATCAAAGGATTTCCACAAGCTCCAAAGAAGATATGCATAATCAAATTTACATTGGGACGTAGTAAGAAACTACTAAAAGAGAAAAGTCTTGAAGGAAGAAAAGAAAAGTGGAAATGCCCAGGTGTTCTTGGTAAGGATAACAGCTATTCTCTCATAAGAAAGTATAGAGGCCGAGAGCTAACGCTAGGGGAGGAAAACCTGTTAACAAAAGAAGTCTGCATCTGGAAAAACTATCCTTTGAAAATAAAAGAGTGCTAAATTCTGAAGGAGCATGTTGTATAGTGAGTATAGTCAATAATGAGTGTATAATATTCTTCAAATTTGTTGGAGGGAGCTAAGGGTATACCCAGTCAGTAAGGAAAGTGCATAAATGAAGCCTGAGGTTCCATCAGCAGCACTGCATAAAGCCACATGTGCTGGTGCACTCCTGCGATTCCATCACTAGAGAGGCAGAGACTGGAGGATCAATTGTTCAAGGTGGTCCTCAGCTATGTAGAGTCTGAATGACCTTTACTACATGAGACCATATTGTAAAAATGAACAGGGAGAGAGGAGGGATGGGGGAAAGAGGAAGGAGGAGGACGGAAGGAAGGAAGGAAAGCAAAGAAAACAAATAACTTATTGAGAGAGAAGACAGACACACACACAAAGAGAGAGGGGACACATAGATACACATAAAGAGAGAAACACAGACACACAGAAGAGAGAAAGAGAGAGGAGAGAGACACACACAGAGAGAAAGATACACACACAGAGAAACACACTTAGACATAGAGAGAGACACACACACAGAGAAACACACTTAGACATAAAGAGAGACATACACAGAGAGATACACACAGAGACAGACACAGAGAAAGACAGAGAGATACACAGAGAGAGAAAGAGGATAAATAAATAATCTGATTTAAAACACTTAAGCCTTGAGTTATAGTAACATCAAAAGAAGAGAATAAATAACCAGTGTGAGTATATCTAAAATATGAGTATATTACTATCAAAATTCCTGAAACCAAATAAGTTGTAAAAGAATGCTATGAACCAACCATCATAGCAACTGGTTATATAGCTTATATGAAATGGACAGATTCCTAGAAACACAAATTACTAATACAAGAAAACAAGAAAATCTCAAATAACTATAACCTAAGAGCTTGGACCAATAATCAAATTTTCTATTAAAAAACATCCCCAGTCAGAGAACTGCAGTGGGGTTGGCCTGATGCTGCTTGTATTCTAATGCTAGTATTGGTTCTTCAAGACCTGGTTACCCCAGAGAGGAGAAAGCCTGCAGGTAGACCCAAGTGATACTATATGACCTTGCCCCCAAGTTATTTCTGATTGGTTAATAAAGATGCCGACAGCCAATAGCTGGGCAAACGAGACAGGCAGGGGAGAAGAAGGTGAATGGAGGAGAAACCACCTTGGGGTAGGTGAGTCATGAAAATGTGGCCCTGAGGGCTGGCCGATGGAGGTAAGAGCAGCTGAGATGAAACATAGCAAGAAATAACTCAGGGTTATCAGTAGGAAAGTAGATTCTGACATCATAGAGAGTAGACAGCTGCCCAGCTCTTGTACTGTTTAAGGCTTATTGTAAATAATACAGGTTGCGTGCGTCTTTTATCCAAGAACTGAACAATCAAAGGTGGGGTAGAAACCCTGGATTGGGATTAAAATTTCCTACAACAGGAAATAGGTGTTCCCCTCCACAACAGCAGCACCACTACTGCACGGGCTTAAATACCTCACTTAGCAGATTGACCTTGTGGATCATAGGATTCAGAACAGAGCAAGATGACTGGCGCCTTGTCTCCTCCAGCAGCCTGCACAGCCCCCTCAGGACAGTGTCAAGCTGCATCTTAAGTGTTTATGTTTATACCCATAGACAAACCCTGCTTATAAAAAAAGTAATTATAACACCCCTGAAAATGTACAAGACCAGATGATTTCACAAGTGAATTCAAATAAACAGATAAAAACAAATTAGCACTAATGTGACCTAAAGTCTTTCAACACACAGACGTCGTCTTCTGTCTAATAAGGGCTTGTTTCTGATAACCAGATCATGTATAGAACTCATATACTATAATGATAAATGATCAATTTGCATATGCATGATTATGCTGTATGTCTGTAGCAGCCAGAGGTTGATGTCAGGTGTCTTTCTCAATCACTCTTCACATTATCTATCGAGGCAAGGTCTCTCATTTGAACATGGAGTTCATTGCTTCTGCTAATTTAACTGGCAGCTTGCTCCAGGGATCCCATCTCTGCTTCCCATATGCTGGGATAACAGGCAGGCTGCTACACTTGTCCACCATTTACGTGGGGCTGATATCTAAGCTCCGTCTCTCACTCTCACACAACAAATGGTTTAGCTACTAAGCCTATTCCTAGCCCCTAAGCAAGACAGTTTTAAAATGAGCAAAGGACTGAAGCATATCTCTTTCCAAATGGCCACCAGAACACACAGAAAAGATTGCCAACATCATTGGTCATTAAGAAATTGTGGATCAGAGCTGCAGTGATATATGCTGCCTGATCACTGATATATACTGCATGCTCGCTCGCTGAAATGCACTGCACATTCACTGTGATGGTGTAACCAAAGAGTGGAAACAAACACACGTGCTGGCAAAGACACAGAGAAATTTGAACTTCTGTACATTGCTGGCGGATTATAAAATAGTGCCGCCATTGTGAGCAGAGTTTGGCCGTCCCTCAAAAAGTTAAGTGTAAATAGTTAAACACTAGCATATGGATTACAGTGACCATGTGATCTAGCAATTCTACTCCTAAGGAGCATAAGAAATGCAAATGAAATACAGCCAGATCTCTGTATCCATGGCCCGTAGATGTGTGGGTTCAACCAACTGTCAATCAGAAGTAATCAGCAAAATAATGTGTATGTAATGAACAGGGACAGAAAGATTCTTTTCTTGCCAATAGTCCCTAAACATTCAGTATAACAATTATCTACATAGGATTGACAATGTACCAGGTATTACAGGCAATCTAGAGATGATTTTTAAAATAAGGGAGGAAGGGGTAGGCTATAGGCAAATGTTACGCTGGGATTTTTTTACTTTTTATTGATTCGTTGTAAATTGCATATAATGCACTCCAATCCGACTCATTTCCCCATTCCTTCATCTCCATCCTTCTCCCTTTCAACCTCTCCCCCAAAGAAAACAAAAAAAAAAAAAAATTAAACAAAAAAAATTCACCCTGGAAGCTGTGGTGTATCCCCAATGTGTCATACAGCATACCCATTGGCCCACACAGCTTTCCTTGCAAATGTTCATTGCTATGAGCCATTGGTCTGGTTCAAGGATCAGTGAACCACACAGCCAGGTGAGTGTAGTAGTGAGCAATGACAAGACCCTGCCTCGAGCAAGGTGGAGGGTAAAGACTGATGCCTGAGGGTGTTCTCTTCTCTCCACAGACAAGCCATGGCCTGTGCATACCTGAATTTACACACACAAGCATGAACACACACACACACACACACACACACACACACACACGATTAACAGCAAGAAGCCAAACTAAAAAAAGTCATGCAATTCATGGTTCTTATTTGAAAGATCCAGTAATAGACAAATACATTGGGACAGACTGGCGGTTTGATTGCTGGGGTGGTATGGGGATGTGGGTATTAAAACAGAACGTGGATGTTTACTGAGTGGAGGATTTCCTTCTGAGGTGAGGCAAAGAGGTTTTTTTTTTTTTTTTTTTAATTCAGATCTGGCAGTAGATTCTGAGACTCTACATCAGAGGCACAAACAACGTGAGAAAAGAAAGATAAATTGAACTGGATAATAATGAAAATAATGTTTATCCAAGGATAGAGGATAGTGTGGAAGGAAGTCAATGAAGAGCTAGGCTAGGCATGGTGGCAGCTAGTGAAGAGCTAGGCTAGGCATGGTGGCAGCTAGTGAAGAGCTAGGCTAGGCATGGTGGCAGCTAATGAAGAGCTAGGCTAGGCATGGCACTGTGAAGGCAGCAAATGCTACCAGCAAATGTCACTGTGGATGATAGAGTGACTTTCATCTTGCTTTCTTAAAAACATACATATAGAGGCTAGGGGATGACTCAGTCAGTAAAGTGCTTGGTTTGCAGGCACAAAGACCAGAGTTCAAGCCCAAGAACCCATGTTTAAAAAAAAAAAAAAAAGCAGGCGTGTTGGTACATCTTAGAATCCCAACACTGGAAACCATGAGACAGGAGGATCCCCAGGCAAGTTCCAGGCTTCTGAGAGATTCCTTTTTCAAAAGAAGGAGGGGGAGGAGGAGGAGGAACAAGAGGAAGAGGAGGGAGAAGAGGAACAGCAGAGAGAGGAGGGAGAGGAGGAACAGGAGGGAGAGGAGGAAGAGGAGGAAGAGGAGGAAGAGGAGGAGGATACCTGAAAAATGACAGTAAAAATTGTCATGTTCTTCACATGCATGTCTAGTCTCTTGCCTGTCCTGTGTCATAGCTGACTCAGAGACAGCCTGCTGTGGGTTCTCATCAATCCCATGCCATAGAACCTCCCCTGTTCTCAGAAAGCTATAAAATGGTGCTCTGCTACATGGGCCTCACCATGCTGATGTCTTCCTGTCAGTCTGTGGTGTTAGTAACTTTTCTAATAAACTTCTTACCTCAAAAGACCACAATCATTTCCTAGTGTTCTCCCTTATGATAGTTTGAATGATATATAGCCCATAAGTCTCAGGCATCTGGATACCCAATGCATACTTGGGGAGTGTCTTAGTTAGGGTTTGACTGCTGTGAACAGATACCATGACCAAGGCAACTCTTATAAAGGACAACATTTAACTGGGGCTGGCTTACAGGTTCAGAGGTTCAGTCCACTATCGTCAAGGTAGGAGCATGGCAGTGTCCAGGTAGGTATGGTGCAGGAGGAGATAAGAGTTCTACATCTTGTTCCAAAGGCAAATGGGAGAAGACTGCCTTCCAAGCACCTAGGATGAGAGTCTTAAAGCCCACACCCACAGTGACAAACCTACTTCAACAAGGCCACACACACCTACTCCAACAGGGTTACACCTTCTAACAGTGCCACTCCCTGGGCCCAGCATATACAAACCATCACAGGGAAGCCTTAGCGGTATGACTTTACTGAAGGGAATATGTCACTACTGGTGAGCATTGAGGTTTCAAAAGACCATTTTTAAATTTGTGTGGTTCAATAGGTAAGCGCTCACCTGATGCTCCAGCTGCTTGCTACCTGCTTTCTCCACTCTACCACCATGAACTCGAATCTTCCAGAACCGTATGCCACAAATAACCTCTTCCCTCTATAAGTTGCCTTGATCATGCTGTCTTATCACAATTAATAGAAAACTAACACACTCCCTTGAACTCCAAACCCAAAACCTTCCACATCTGTTAAGTTGATACACCCCAAAAGGCTTTGTATGATAGTCACAAGGAGATGCTAGTGATTCTGGGTGGCAGAAACCACAGACAGCTACCCACATCCCATCCAGTCAAGCACAGAGAGACATGAACACATAAATGTTCGGTCACTGGCCTGCTTGTGCTGAGCTCAATTTCTCCACCATATAGATCATAGTCACCTACCTAGGGAATAGCACCGCTCACAGTGGGCTGGGTCCTCTCACACCAGTTAACTTAATTAATTCAATCTCCCCAGACATGTCCTCAGGTCAACCCAGTATAAACACAATATAAACCCAGTATAAATCCAGTCCTTCACTGGGATTCTCTGCTCCCTGGTTCTAGGTTGCATCAAATTGATAAGTAAAGTCAATCATTTCACTAAAGGTCCTTGGGCTCACACTGGACCACCTGGCTGATGGAGGACAATCTTCCCATATTCCAAAAGCCTCACTCATGTCTGCAAGTGCCCTTTACCACATAAGGAAACATTCACAAATTGCATGTGTGAAAAATGAACACCTTGGGTGAACTATTATTCTGGGTGCTGTGGGGCTAAAGATCCAAATGTGGACATTTCTGTATATGGATGAGCTTTAAAGCACAGAAGCAGAACGTGAACCCCCCAGCACCACCTCCTTTAAAAAATACATAATCTTTACATTGTTTTATGCCACACAGACATGTTCAACTTTATGGCACTGCACCACCATGTAGGAAGGTGCTAGTTTACAGAGTTCATTCTGGTGAACAACATACAGTCAAAATACAAGCGAGAGAATACAAGATAATTCTCACATCTTAAATATGTTTATGATTTTGGGTTGGACTGTATCCATAGCTACCCTGAGTATGTACAGCTCAGGGCCACAGGTTGTATGTGCCTGCATGTACACAAGAATGACATTCTTCAGCTATACATTTTATTTGTCATAATGCAGTATGTAAGTTCATCGAAGTCACTGATTTCTGTCTTCAGAAAGGTTTAAATTCTTTATTTTTTAAATATTTATTTACTTTTATCTTAAACGTATGAGTGTTTGTGTGAATGTTTAAATGTGTACTACACACATACTGGGTACACTTAGATGCCAAAAGAGGTCATCAGATTCCCTGAAGTAGAATTACAGACAGTTCTGAGCTGCCATGTTGGTGCCAGGAACTGAACCCAGTCCTCTGCAAGAATAGCAAGCAAGCATTCTTAATCACTGAGCCATCTCACCAGCTTGTCTTTATTATTTTTTAAATTCCATTTATTTATTAATTATGTGTGTGCGCGCACATACACATGGATGCGTGTGCACATGCCACGTGTGAAAGTTGGTTCTCTTTTTCCATACTGCCGGCCCCAGGGATCAAACTTGGGTCTTCAAGCTCAGTGGCAAGCTCCTTTACCTGGTGTGCCATAGTATTGGTCCATTACCTGGTCCACAGTATTGGACTCGTACTTTAGAAAAGACAGATCCAGATTTAAAGGCTAACCAGCAAGTGGAGTGCTCATAGTTCTTTTACCCTACTTGATGGCTGCTTTTGTCTTGGTGAAACACTTCTGTATCATACAACTAGCAGGTAGGACAATATGCTCAGGGGTTCCTGAGCTCCAGAGATTTGGAGATATTGTCTTCAGTGCTTTGACTCACGGAGACTGGGAAATGATGAAGTACCACCAAATTAACTCCAGCATGCAATGCTACTGAGCTACCAGTCCCTCCGACCTGCAGAATGTTCCTCACCCAGTTGACATCTTCCATACACTAACGGGCACATCCATCATCCTTACTTCCTTCCCCTGCTCTGCTGTTTTATTGGAGTTTCATTGTCTCAGGGGGGACATGAAAGGGGAAGTTATTGGGTGGGAGGGGCAGGCAACGGCACTCGAGGATAGCACTGGAGAGACAAGAGCTGGGTGTAGCTGGTAGGCTCTGGTTGGGACTGTTCACAGCAGCTGTGAAGAAGGCCAGTGCCTGTGTGGTCAGGGCTGTTAAATGCCTTGAATCTCACCTCTGGGTAGAGACATTTCCTCCAGAAGCTCCAGTTCACTGTGTTTTCTTTGGCAAAGCCTATGTAGGCCCCCGACTATGGTTCTCCTTTAGTTTTATAGATCTTGTAATCGCTATGGACACGCCCACAGATGCTGGTCATTGAGCTGGCTGCCATCCTGGCTGCTGGTGTTGTTCCTTAGTTCCCCCAAATACAAATTAAGAAACCTTTATGTGTCAAGCACTGTGTCGTTTCTATAGATTTCCATCCTCTCCCAATCCTCATCGTTGGAACTCCTGGGTACATTTTAGAACTACTATTCAGAAATCCTTTTAAGCTGGAAAATAATAATGTTTTTTCAATGAAACTTAGGAGCAGACTGGTTTGGAAAAATAAAGATTCAAAAACAAACAAACAAAAACCTCTCGGGGCTGATGGGATGGCACAGTAGGCTTATCACCAAGCCTGATGACCTGAATTCAATTCCCAGAACTCATATGATGAAAGAGAGGACCAACTCCTGCCGTGTCCTCCAACCTCACTACATAGAATGTAGTGCATGAGCATACAGACAAATAAACAAATGTAATATTTGAAAGCACAATAGACTACAAGCTTAGGTTCACATTCTTGTTTTGTAACTAATAATTGAAGATCTTGTGGGATTCACTTATCCCCTAAAGAAAGGTCTCAGTTTCTAGGTTACAGTTTGCATCATATTCTTCCAAGGTCACTTTTAGTCATGAAATCCTATGTTCGTCAGATAAATGTCCTTCACATTAAAGGGAGTGTCTCGGAAGCCATTTTTTATCAGTGTTTATCAATACAGTAGTCAGATTCTCCTGACCCTCTTTATACCATTCCTAATAAGAAAAGTACCAGCCATGTGTGCAGCACATGGGGTCTGTCCAGGGGCCGTGAAAGATACATAAATTACAAGAGTGAAAGACGCAAAACACATGTTGACACATCTCTAGCCCACATGTACTTTTTGGTTACGGTTTAACGGTGCTTAATTTTAAGGGTTATTCAGAAATCTGTTTAAGGTACTTCCGTAGAAATGTCTCTTAGATGAGGCCCGAAAGGTCTTTGGATGTAAACAAGTGGAGTTGTGGGCATTTCTGTAAGGTACGTCACGTGGTGCAGGGAAGAGGATGAGGATGAACTCTCAAGTCTGCAGTAGAGCATTTCACACCTTGTAGCATCTAGAAATCATCATAGCAAAGAGAGAGAATAAAAGAATGTGCACATGGGGGTGGGGGGTCGCAGCCTCACCTATGAACTCATTATGGGAAGACACAGCAGGTCCATCTGCTTCGACCATCAGCCCCCATTTGGGGCTCCCTCCTCTAGTCCTGCATATGCTGGCCACACAAGTCTAAGTTCGTGCCCTTCCTGCTTGCTGCCTTGGGAATGTGTCTGCTCATTCCAGAGAGACTTGCTATAGCCTCAATTCCTCTAGGAAACTCCCACTCCTCTCTGTATTGATGGACCACTCCTGCATCCATGTCCTTTTGCTCTCCCTTTCTGGCACTACAGCCATTGTCCCATCTGCCATGTGAAACAGCATTTGTTTCTCATAATGAGTAACAATTATTGAGGAGGGATGGAGTCATAAATGTGCTTTTGTGATCTGTGGAATTCCTGGTGTCTGACATGTTTGCTAATGATTCTCTGAGCAAATGAATGAATGCCTGTTGACACCCAATGTCAGATTCGATTGGATCTTTGACCTTGAAGGTTCAACAGGAGCAGCCAAAGTCAATGTTCTGTTTTGGAACAGAAACCTTAGCTCTGTGACTTTTCCATCATGGAAAAACTCATTGTTTTATTTGAATGAGAAAGCTACACATGATCAAGGAAAACAATCTGACTTGCTAGAGCATCCCATGTCAACAGCATTCTGAGGAGTATATTTTGTTTGTATGTGTGGGTCCATGTGTGTATCTGCATGTAACACCAGAGAATGACCTCAGCTGTACCTTGGAAACACTCACCTTGGGTGTTGTTGTTTTGTTTTGATTTTGATTTGAGACAGAGTCTCTCCTTGGCCTGGAGCTCTCTAGCTAGGTTAGGCTAAAGAGAATTTCTACCCTGTATTGAACTCAATTTAAGAATTAAAAAAAAAAAATAGTACAGATGCAATGATAAGTTGCAGCTGACACTTGCCTCGGTGTTAGGGGCTCCGCAGGAAGTTAGGGGACTGTGAAGAACTGGGGAACACGGGTCTCACTCACAGGAGCAATCCGACTCAATTCCAGAATGTGCTGCCAAGTGGTAATGCAGGGGCCTGCTAAGGCCAGGTCTTATTTTTCAAGAGAAGCCAGAAATTTGTATATTTATATGAAATCTTCTAATTTTCAAATGTTGCCAACTAATTCAAAATATTTTTAAGACCCAGTGTGAGCCAGAATTCTGTGATCCAAACGAAACAAATCTACAGGCGAGGTCTGGCTCATGAGCCACCAATTTGCAATCATTGGTCCTGAACTAGACATTATGTGCCTCAAAGGAAAAGGGGGGAAAGCAAAAGAAAAGGAAATTAATGTTTTTGAACACTTACTCTGTGCCTGGAACTTGGTCTCTCCCCTCATTTAATCATCCCAGAAGCTTGGGAAATACTGTTGGCCCCATTTTTACTGAAGAAACAATTAGATTTGAGTTCAATGACTTGCTCAAAACAACTCAACTAGAGACTTTCAAACCAGTGGAAGTTGCCTATTTCCTGTCCCCTAAATACATCTTCATCTGTGTGTTTCATGTTCTCTCTGCTCTGGACATTTTTATCCAAATGTCTTATGCCCAAGCCCTTTTCTGAGCAGCCATTCTCCCAGACCTTGCCAACTTCCTGGGTGCTCATTCCACACATACTCTCTTGGTGGTCTTGGCCGTGTCTTTATTGTGTGTCTCACTCTTGGCAGGAACCAGAATCAGTGCTTGGTAGGGTCAGCATGGAACAGGGCTTGCACTTAATGTACGTGATAGGTGCTCATTCGTATATGATACTTGGTTGTGTTCACAACTGTCGGCTTGTCTCCTCAGCCTTCCTTGCAACCGTTCTGGGTATGGGTGCTTTTCCTCTTAAAAAAAAGTTAACACTTTGTTCACAATGCTGATAAAAGGCACCATGGGGAAGAGGAGATGGGTCAGACAGAACTCTCATGAGTTCCCAGAACCTGAATAAAAACTTAAGTGTGGTTGTATGTGCTTATTATCCCTATGCTATAGAGGTAGAGGCAGGAGGATCATTGGGCAGCCACTGTAGCCTAATAGGCAAGCCTTGGGTCCCAGTGAAGGACTTCATCTAAACAAACAAGGTGAGTTGCTCCTGAGGAACGGCATCCAAGATTGACCTCTTGCCTTTACATTTATATGCATATACACAGGCACACACACACACACACACACACTACTTACCCCTCATTGTCCAGTTTCATTTTCTAATACCCTAAAATTCCAAAAACCCCTTTCCTTTCTCTCTTACACACAATGAAACTGTGTTTGTCCAGACCTGATTGTCCCCATTTAAGCCAAGATAAATTGCTTGCTGTGGGTTGCAGCTAAATACCCATATGCCTTTCGGAGCTGAGGACTAGAGAGAAGTGATGTCATTAGGGGAAGAGTTTGTCATTGAAGGGAACATGGAGACCTTACTTCCTCTTCTTCCTCTTTTTCTTTCTTTCTCTGTGTGTATATATACAGGTATGTACATGTTAATTTGTGTGCAGTGCACATACATATATGTGCCTGTGCATACAAAAGCCAGGGGACAATCTCAGCTGTTCTTTTTCAGGAGCCACCCACCTTGTTTGTCGAGACAGAGTCTCTCGCTAGCCTGGAACTCAACAAGTAAAATGGATTGACTGGCCAGTGAGTGCCAGGGACTTCCCTGTCTTCAGTTCAGGAGCACGGGGATTACAAGTGCATGCTGCCATGTAATCCATGTAATGCCATGTAATGAAACAGCTTCTTCATGTGGGCTATGGGGATCAAACTCGAATCCTCATACCTATACCTAAGGCTGAAGTTTATTTACTGAGCTCTCACCTTAGGCCCAGCACCTCTTTTTTCTTTGCTTGCTGTGTACCATAAGGTGAAAAACACTCCTCATCAGTAGCCCAGAATTAACAGGCTATCTACCATGGGCTGAAACTAAGAAGCTAAAGGCATCATTCCTTCTGTTGACTTTCTTGGGAATTTTGTCACAGGGGTGGCAAGATAATGAACACCCCCCCCCCCATTTCCCAAACTAGGCTTCCATCTACTGAGGTCCACCCAGGGGACTAAGCAGCCACTTACAAGCACAGTGAGGGAAGGAGATGTAGTAATAACGCAATGTAGCTTCATGTGCTCCTGAAGCTACAAAGCACCTTCGTCTCCTTTATTAGGATTGACATTTATTACAGGCCATCATTAGCCAAGAGACTTTACATTGCACCCATTTTACTGATGAAGAGGAGGCAATAGAGGCTGGCAGCACTGAACTCTTTGAAGTGGGACCCCTCTTGTTGAGGTGTCTGGGCCCTCTTCCGCTGTAAACTTCCAATCTTCTGATTTGAAAACTTCTACCTCTCCACAGTATAAACTGGAAAGATACTGTAGAAAGAAGGGATGGCAGGCAATGTTTCTAAGTCTTTGAACTTAAAGACCTCTTGAGCAGCGGTTCCGTAGTTCCATCTTCCTTTGCTTTGGGTGTATATCCATAAGGGAACAGAAGCATAACGGGGCACGTTAGTGTATGTTGCTTGTTCACTTAATATGTTAGTAGAATTTACTTTGTCATCAAACAGTCTCTTAAACACGATTTTCCAAATTCCAAACATTCCATCTAAACCAAAAGACTTTCCCATTTTGACATATAAATGTTTTCTGTAATTTTACAAATAAAGTTCATGATATGATAAACATCTTTGTGAAGACTGAAGTTTGGATTACATCCATGACAAGATTGAGTATACTCAAGTCAGTACAGCTGGAGCCTAGTTCATATCTGTGAACAAACTAAGGTTGTATTGTGAGCCGAGCTATGAATAGAGGAAGAGCATGGGCATCTTATGAGCACTGGATGCTGGGGATACAGGGAGCAAATGTTAGGAGAGCCACTCTCTGGAAAGCTGCTTTGTTTCCCCTCGTAGCCCCTGCCAAATCAAGGAGAGTTCTGTTGTTGCCTATGAGTGGTCTGCTATCCCTCACCTCCTTAGGTTCAATTCCATCCTCTTTGTGGCAGCCAGGATGAGCTATGGCTGAGGTTGGGCCTCTGCCTTTACTGGATTCCTATAGCTTTCCAGAAAAAAGCCAAAGTGCCAGAAAAATCAGAATGAACAGCGAGGTCTGGGCCATGGCAAGAACTCAGTAAATTGCCTTTCTATCCTCATGCCCATATTATTCTTTAGACCAGGTGTTCACCGACTATGACACACCCTGCCAGGCAATGCATGCCCACATGTGCAATAGTGACAGAGTGACTATGAAAGTCACCAACTGCTCTCTGACTGGATTTGAGGCCCACTCTGCAAGAAAGAATCCTGTAAGGCCTGTCAAAATCCCATGGCGGGGGAGATCATAGGTCCTATGGGGAAATAAATAGCTTTGTTTAAAAGAAATAAGTTCTGAATTATCTCCTGCCTCCATAAACCTGGAGTTTCCCTAAGTACAGTGCCCTATTCTCTTTCTCCAAGTTCTGACAGCTCCCAGCACAGGACCCTTCTTTTGGAACGGGGGATTTTATTGAGTACTAGATGAGCTGATTCCTTTAAAAAAAAAAAATCACTCAAGACCCAAGCCCATAATCAAGCCAATCTCCAAAGAAAATGCTTGATCAGAGAATGTCACAAACTTGCAGGGTTTAAGCCAGAGATGTCATCAAAATTTAGAAAATGTATCAAAAATTGAGTTTGAAAACCATCACCCCTTTATTCAAGGATGTGCATGAAATCTCCCCACCCTTGCCCTTTTGTTGATTTTTTTTTCAGCTTCGAATGGGGCCACCCAAGTTCTAAAGACACTGCTGGCAGAGTTCGATCAGTTCTGGTTTAGGGCGGCTCACGGTAATCAGCTCAACAGGACCCTCCTCAAGCCCGCTGCCTTTCTCCTCCTTAAAGGGAAGACAATAAAAAGCCAGAAGTGAACAGACCATCCAAAGGAGGCTGCAGACGAATGGCAGAAGCAGGTAACAACTGAGAAGAGCACTGTCCCCTCTCCCCCTTCGTGCCGTTCACACCGTTCACACCACGTTCACACTGAGCCCTCACACAGCTGGCAGGCAGCTAGGCTAGGCAGACCTTCCTGGATCTACAAAGTGCAGCCAAGAACTTCACAATTTGGAACATGCAAGTCAGCCCTGGAATGAGTGAAAGCACGTTAGAGGCAGCCAGTGGGCTCATGCCACTCACTTGATAGGTCCTGGTCTCAGGGGTAGCTGTCTCTCTTTCCTTACCTCTGACTTACCTTTCTAAACAGGGAGAATCCTAGCTGCCCTTGACTCTCCTGCTGAGAGTCTCCATCAGAGCAAACCTCTCAAGATGACAGGAAGCAATGATTGCAAACATTCTCAAAGCTTGGATTGCAGACCTCATGCCAACAGAGCCCTCACAGAGTGGGATGTCCTCCCACCCCCCAGAATATTCTGTGTCACCTATGCTGAGAGTCCAAAGGTCCAAGCTGATGCTGTCTCTGATGATGCCTTTGCTCAAAACAAGGTATCTTCATTGTCTCCTCCTCCTTTCCTAATTTGAAACCTTCAGTACAGCTCCACCCCCTGGGCCTACAAGAGCCATCTTGGACTTGCACAGGAGCACTGTGTTCCTGCCCTGTGAGGCCAAATCCACTCTCACATCTGCCTGCATGGCTTGCAAGCGGCTCACTCTCATTTGCGTTCTGTTGCTCAAAGCTCTGAACCTTCGAAGCCAGGTGCTCCTAGAGTCTACATCTGCATTCCCCCTTCAGTTGTCCTCTGAGTAGACCAGCCTTCCTCAGCTTGTCATACTCTCACACCCTACGGTGCTGCTCCACCATTCCACAGCATGGGAAGCTACACAAGTGTTTATCGGTGTGAGCTGCAGCTCTGCAGTTTTCAATCCATTCTTTAAAGGCCACAGCTATAGCTTGAAGACCAAGCAGTGTCCCACAAAACATGGACCAAGTGCTCAGATCAGCGGACATGAAGACTTCTGTCCTCTATCTTGCGTCCGTGTGCATCAACTCATGAGAGTGCACAAGAACCGTGGTACTCTCGCCGGTTCTGAGACCTAGGGAAATTCTCCAAGGACCATGAGCTATTTGTGATGGTTAGTGCTGATTATCAACTTGGCAGATCTAGAATCACAGAGGAGACAAGCCCCGGCCATGTTTGTAAGGGAGTTTCTAGGGTAACTAAAGTGGAAAGACCTCAGAAGACAGTGTGGGTAGCAGGGTCCCATGGGCTGGGGTCATTGATTGAATAAGGACAGAAAGTGAGTTGCTCCCCAGCACCCTTCTCTCTGAGTCCTGACTCCAGCTTGACTTCAGCTGCTATACGATTGTATTGTCACGCCTTCCTCACCATGATAGACTGGACCTTCAAACTATGAACCCAAATAACCCCTTTCTTCACTAAGGCCCTTTGTCATATACTTCTCACTGCAGTGAGAAACATAATAATACACTTCTTATTATAAAAGAAAGACATTGAAGAAGGTAATCTCCTTCAAAGTCCACAGATCACTGTGTGAGGGGAAAGGGGTGTTGGCGGGGGCGGGGGAGTGGCACTTTCTGCTGAGACAAAATTAATTTGGAATGACTTACTGGCCATGCTGAAGATCTGCTTCGGCACAAAATGTTGACCAGGCCTCAGGCAAGTCTGCTGGCTTCCTTAGCCACCCATTCGCTCCCCAGACCCTACAGCTATAATGAGATCCACACCCTCGTCAGGTGCTGAAGTCATTTGGCCTTTGGCCTCTGTCTCACCAGCCCGCAGCACATGGGAGTCAGCCAGGACTTCACACACGTGTTCCCTCTTACCTAATCTTTCCAGAGGAAACACAGCATTATAAAACTTAGAGAGAGGCAGGAAGGGAGAAGAAAGGGATTTGAAGAGAACAGAGCTTGAAAAATAGTTTCCCAACCAAGAAAAGAATATCACACGCTACGGGTCATTAAACCGAATACTAAGTGTGAGTTCAGAAGGCTGTTTTCATGCATGTCTGGGGTGTAGTGGTTACAACACACACTGCCTCCAGTCCTATCCAAACATAAATACAAGGTTTATAAGTGAAGCATATTTGTCAGGCACCAAAACAGTGGTAATTAAATTCATGGGGTATGTAGGCATTACAGACACCAAGGCCCCAGCAGCAGAGGCCTTCTGAAGGACTGGCTCACCACGCTGCAATTACTTACAGGCCCATGGAATGCACAGGAATGTCCGAGAGGCCTCCTCAGACTTGTCTCTAGAACAGGCAAGAAGGCACCATAATTACACTTTATAACTGGGGCCAACCCTAAAAAAAAAAAAAAAAAACATATGAACCCAGGGGGGGTGTTGTCTCAGTTCTCTCTGAGCCCTCTGAGGTGAATCTGGAGATGAGGGCTTACCACCTTAGAGACAAAAAGTAGTAAATCTTCATAGAGCTAAAATAAAACAGAAAGGAGGAAACTGGGAAAATCTGCACAAATTACACAGGCAAAACCCTGTCGCACTTAAAGAAAATTTTGACTGAAGCTTTAAAGACATGGACCAGGGATGTAGCTCTGTTGGCAGAATACCTGCCTAGCGTGCATGAGGCCCTGGTTCCATCTACAGCACCGATACCGTACAAAAGTGGGTGAAGAGGTACATGTCTGCCATCTTAGCACTCATGAAGTGGAGCAGGAGGAACAGGGGTTCAAGGCTGCCTTCAACTATGCACTGAGTTCAAGGCCAGGCTAGGTCACCTGTGACCCTGTCTCAAGGGAGGAAGGAATTCTAAAGGAAAGAAATGCTTGTTCACCTGAGGGGTGAAAATTAAATTAATTAGTATAGTTAGGTAAGGTGGGGGGGGGGTCAAATTCCATAGTCATAGAATATAGGACCATCCATCACCGATGTAAAGGTTTTCTGAATTGACGGCTACAAACTTTGCCGTGTTTTAATTCCATGGCGTCTCTTGATTTTGATGCTACTGGAGGAGAGAGCAAAGCCGGGGTTGTTATCCTCACACTGGAGGAGCTGAAAGATGGCACCGCAGTTAAAAGTACTTGCTGCTCTTGCAGAAGACTGTATAGTTCAGTTCCCAGCACCTACAGGGAGGGTGGCTCACCCTGTAATCCCTATAATTCCAACTCCCCCTCTGGCCTCCATACACACGCGCATAGACACAAACATAAACAACTGAAAATAAAATAATTACTGTTTTAAGGAACACCAGTGAATGTGGGGTCAGGAGAGAGGGTGTGACTTAGCCGAGTGCACACAGCTGTGTGCTGGGGAGCTGGAAGGAAAGTGTGAGCCCTCTGAGACCTCATCAAGTACCCTGCTCGATCCCAGCCACCGCCTGGTTTGGAGGCACGGTGATTTATTTCTTGCTTCTGTGAGCTCTTGGCTAAAAAAAAAAGTTAATACATTTATATGGGATTTGGATCCAGGACAATTTTTTTTTAATATTTTTTCGTGTTTTAGTGTCAAGCCAAGCTGCCTGAAAAAGCACTTTCACCCACTTAATCTGATTTGAATCTCGAAATTCGAAAATCTTCCCATAAAAAGAAATCACTCTAAACTCTTTTCCAGCGTTGTGTGTAAGCTGTCCAAAATCCCCAAACGCTGGCGCAGTAGTATACCATAATGAAATGACCAGTAATTCCTTCCGTAAAACAATTCTGATACGGGAGTGTCTGAACCATACTACCTCTCTTCCTCTCTGACACTTTAGGCAAACGATTTCACCTTTTAAGGCCTCCATTTTCTCATCCAGTCAATGGGACAGTACCTGTTGAGCATTGCAAAGGAGGTGGCTCACAGTAGTTTGCTGATTTTTTTCCTTATTCCCATGGTCCTAAGATCCCATTTGTTGAAAGGATGTGTTTCTCCAGGTGTGGTGGTGCACGCCTGTAATCGTAGCCCTCTGGAGACTAGGGCAGGGGATTATTTGGGTCTAACCTGGACTACATAATGAAAACTTAATCTTAATGAAAAGAGAACAAAGATGGGGGAGAGAAAGGGAAGAAGAAGGAAGGGGGGAGGATCAGTGAGTTAAAATATTATTTTACATGATATATACATTTTAAAGTATTAAGTGCATTTGTCAGCTCATGTGCTCAAAACCATTTGACTATTGCACCATTGATTCTTATTCACAAATCTTAGCTATTATTCATTCACTCAGCCCCAAATATGTATGTACAGTTACTGTTCTGGGTGCTGGTCATACAGACCTGAAGAGACCAGACAGAACCTTGATCACCTCAGAGCTACCACTTAACCAACTAACTACTCAGCATCCCGGCTTGGCTCGTGTTTCTGCCCGTGGGTGAGAGACTGAAAGCAAGGTCGCTGTAAACCCAAGAAGACTGCCTGCGACTTGGCCTCATGGGAAGTTAGCTGACTCATTCATTTCCGTAAGTGGCAGGCCAGATTCCCAGAAGCTGAGCTCCCTGGGTCACACAATGCTGTGAAGTGTCAGGCCGATGAGATAACCTAGTGTGTAAAGTGCTTGCCATGCAAGCATGAGGGGCTGCATTCAGATCCCCTTGCCCACATAAAAAGCTGGGCTTGGTGATACATGCCTACACTCCCAGTACTTGGTAGGCAGAGACAAAAGGATCCCTGGATCTCCCTGTCAGCAAATCTCTGAGCTCCAGGTTCAGGGAGAGACCCTATCTCAAATAAGGAGGAGAGAAATTGAGGAAGATGTCAGGCATTGACTGCTGGCCTTCACACACTCGCGCATGCGCACACACACACACACACACACACACACACACCCTATGGGCTTCTTTGCCGATATCATTGCAGCTGGATGCTTTGTTCCAGAGGCTCCTGATCCAGTTACTGGAGACAGCAGGAGCATAGTTTCATCCAGTCCCCCGTGGTATCCTTACTAGCCATATTGAGGATTACACAGCCGTGAACTGACTCCCCGACAGCTTGGCCTAAAGTTGAGTCTATCCCAAAAACCTTGGCTCCAGCTCCACCTCATGACTTTTTCTAGCTGACGGATATGTTTCCAGCACAAGAGAGGTGCTGACAGCTCTTGTCATCTCTGGGGACTCAGACCTTCGCCAATATTCTGTCCCTCCCTGCTCTGAGACAGACTTCATGTCCCAGTGCCCATTAATATAAAACAAAACAAAAGGCCAGCTGGGCCTTCCAGTGTTGCAGAGCCTCCCTCCCACTCTCTTTCTTCTTGATCTTCCACAAGCATCGGGACCTAGACTGGAGTCCCTGGGGATCAATACTAGGCAGGTTGTGGGAACCAAAATGCATTTGTATGAGGGCTGGGGAGATGGCTCTTTCAGCAAACATGAAGACCTCTGTTTAGATCTCCAGCACCCTTGTAAAAAGCCAGGTATGGTGGTAGATATTTATAAATCCCAGTCCAGAGGAGGCAGAAACAGGCCGTCCAGCCAGCCTAGCCGAATCAGAGAGCTCCTTGAGTAACCCAGTCTCAAAGGTGGACATTGTCCAAAGGGAAAGGACAGCTAAAGTTGTCCTCTGGCTTCTACATAAGTATGTGGACACACACAGAGACACACATACACACACACACACACAAACACACACACACACACAAGCATTTTCAGGGCTACTGAAGAGACCCAAATTTCCCTTGGATTTCCCTGCTCAGCCCCTCCTCAGAATCAGTCCTCAGTCTTGAAAGGAATGCAGAGGACAGAAGGGTGACTCAGAAGATGGTGGCCCAGGCATCTGCTTCCCATTGTGGACTGCATTTTTCACATGTTACTGGGTGAAGTTAGCAACTGCTAGAAATAGAACAGAGAGATAAAGGGGGAGAGGGGGGAGGTTTTCATTTTCTCTGGAGGAATCTGCCTCGATTCAGGACTTTGGTGTTACGGGGAAAGTCATCCTGCTTTGAACAGCTCTTTCTGACTCACACGTTGGCAAAGAATGTGCCGACCAGATAATTCCCTCCCCTCCCCCAGCCTGAAGCTGCGCTGCTGAAATCTGAACTCGTTCTAGTCGTCCTTGCTGACTTGTGAAAGAGATCTCTCTATATTCATTTGGGCTCACGCGTGTCACATGATCCCAATACATTCCAAATGCGAGGCTACAAGATTACTACTTAACCAAGGACAAACCAACAGGAATTTTAATCAAGACAATATCCAATAATGAATAAAGATGGAATGTTTTTGGAGGGGATCCAGGATACACATTTGGGAATTTTTAATCTTGTTCGTCTTTGAATCTGGCAGAAATATTTTAAACTTTTCTGACCATGCCATTGCAGGCTGGATCCAGAAACCAGCTCTATCTAAGGTATTGAAGTATTTCATCTGCTCAGACATCAAATTTTCCAAACCCAGGCCTGTAATTGATACCAGATTAACTCAAATATGAATCAGCAGTCAAGTTCCTTTAAGTTCGGTGTTTAAGATGAATTATTTTATGATATGAAAGATAAAAACCATCAAGACGATAGTGATCAGAACCTGACAGCAACGGCTGCTTTGTTGTTTGTGTTCAGGCCTGGCTTATCTGTGATAGCTCATCTGATTACTTAATTAAGCCAAACTCAGTTATTGAAGGCCAAGTACTACAGGGTGCTTGCCAGGCATGGTAGCACATGCCTATAAGCCCAGGATTTAGCAGGTTGAAGGAAGTGGGTAATCATAGTCTAGGACAGTGTGAGACTCAGGATCAGAAATGACAAATATTTCTGAATTGACACTAAATATACAGGATGCCTTTTAATAATTATTATTATTATAATTATAATCAGGGCTGGAGAGATGGGTCTGTTAGGGACCCGAACTTGAATCCCTGGCTCCCATTAAAAACCCCAGGCGTAGCACTGCATAGCTGAAAGCCCATACCTGGGGAGGTTGGGTATAGAAAATCCCCTGAAGCTTGCTGTCCAGCCAGTGTAGCTAATTGGGGAGCTCCAGGTTCAGTGAGAAATTGTCTCAAAAGAAGAAGAAAAAAATGATAGAGAGATTGAAGAACACCCAACATTGACCTCTGATCTCTATAAACACTTACATATATATATATATATATATATATATATATATATATATATATATGCATACACACACACACTTTTAAAAATAGTTCTTATAATTAGCTGCAGCCTACCTCAAAAGTGATTCACTGCTATTTTCATTGTTTTGAAGAGAATGATGAGGGTAAGAAGGCCATAGTGCATTTAAAGATTTTAGCATCTTATTGGGTGGAGCTTTCCCACACCCACACACCATCCCAACCTTCATCACTAAATACAAGCATACATTTCCTCCCACAAGGCTTCTGTGTGCTGATATCTTTGAAAGATACTAAGTACCTGAGCAGTTCCAACTACACAGGAAACTGAAGCAGGAGAATTAGTACTTGAGCCCAACAGTTCAGGACCAGCCTGGGCAACATAGAGAGACCTGAGCACCCCCACCCCCACCCCACCCCCAAAAAATAAATAACAGAAGAATAGGGAGGAAAAAGAAAGAGGAAGAAAAGGGACAGAAGAGATAGGAAAGGATGTGGGGGTGGGGGAGAAGAAGAGGAGGAGGAGGAGGGATGGGAAAGGAATGGGAGGATAAAAGATGGAGGGAGAGGAAGAAGAAGAAGAGAAGTGAGGGGTAGGGAAGGGAGAGGAAGAGAGGAAGATGAAAGAAGGGGGAGAAAGAGAGAGGAAGGAAGGGAAAGGGAACAAAGGGGAAGGGAGAGAGGGAGGAGGGGGCAAGGTGACAAAGAGAGGGAAGGAGGAAAAGATGTTTGGAGGAAAGATGCTGAAGCCGGCCCAGGTTAAACGGCATGCCACACTGTGGGAAAGACATCCTAGAGACTATGAAACAGATCAAAGGCTTCAGTGCACTTGTCTCCACACACCTACTAAAGACGCGAGTCTGCTGAGGAGTGAAATTCTAGCTCTCTGGCCATGCCCGGACTCCAAATTGATACATCACCCCAAAACACTGAACTGGTGATCCTTGCATGAGTCCCAGTGCAGGTCCACAGCTTCAGTGGGGGTAGTGACAGAGGGTCACCATGTAAAGTCAATCAAGACTAAAGAAAGACTAGGAAAAAAGAAAAAGAAAACACCCCTTCTTGCCATCTCCACTTCCCAGCTGAAAGAACGAACAGAGTTTTGAGCCTGGGACCCTTTGCCTTTCCCAACCCTGACCTCCAAGGACTGGGTGCTAATCTTAGGTAGGGCAGGTTCTTGGAGCCCATCCTGAGCAAGCCTCGGCTTTGCATAAGAAACAGAGCAGAAAAAGCATTTGGGGAATCTGTTGTTGTTGTTGTTGTCGTCAAGGGTCACTGTTTGTTTGTTTTAGACAATCTCTCACACTCAGTTCCGGCTGACCTGAAACTTTCTACATACCCAGCCTGGCCTCAAACTCAAGAGAGATCTGCTTGTCTCTGCCTCCCAAGTGCTGACATGAAAGGCATGTGCCACCACATCTGGCTTGAGAAAGCATTTTGGAAAACATCCTGGTGAGAAAGTGACCAGCATCCGTGTCATTTCCTCTCCACTTTATTTGGTATTAGAAGAGGGATTTTTTTATATTTTTGCTAATATTCAAATTCTCTTAAATATTGCAGATTTTATTTGTGTGCTGACCTTGAAGTCCAGCTAGACCCAGTCTCTGCAGTGGAAGTCAAGGATCGGAGTAACTGTGAGCTGTACACACAGCTAGCTAGTCCCAGGAATGGATTTTTACGGGGTTCTCCGAGAACAGAGGCAGATAATAGAGTTATATATGTTTAAAGAGGTAAATGCATCACGTGTGCACGATGTAAAGCAGAGGGTTCCTAACGACTGAGAAAGGAGAAAGCAAAGCTATGTGGTAGTAGCCTGGTGAACTTTGGCTGAACTTCAGGATTTGGCAGGCCCTGGTGTGGACAGTCTAGGATGAGACATTAGGGCTTGCATCTGAGAAGCTGACATCAAGCAGACAGGAAGACATGATATCTTATTTTCCTGAGCCATGCTGACACAAATTGAACTCCCTTATTATTTTCTTATGCCAGTAAAGTTGTGCTTGGAATTTAAGCATTTTGCCTGCAGATGTGGAAGGGGCTGGGGTTGGGTTTAATTTAAATAATTGGCAGATTGCTTAGTAGCACTCCAAAGATGGGGAGTGCTCTTCAGCTGAGTTCAATTTGATGAGCTGGGGGCTTCTGATCTTCTCAAGGTATAAAACTGCAGCATTTGAGAAACCGAGCGCTCCAAGGTCCTGCTGCGGAGGCTACAGCTGGCTTTGTTAATGGAAGAAAAGGCAGAGGCCTCAAGGGCCTCTCTGATTTGCTTGACTTTTCACCTATTCTTGTTTCCTATCCTCTGTATGTATATGTGTATGTACGTGTGTGCATGTATGTTCATATGTGCATATGATTATGCAAGTGTGTATGCAGAGACCACAGGCTAACTTTAAGAGTCGTTTCTCAGTCTACCTTATTTAAGAATTATTTTCCTTACAGCTCCGTGAGTCTTTCTGTTGCCCCTCTACCTTCTTTTTTGAGGTAGGGTCCCTAACTGGGTCTTGGGGTCTGGGTGTTTGCCAACTGAGCCAGGCTGCCTGGCTAGCAAACCCACACTGCTGACTATGCAGCTCTGGGATTATCAATGCATGCCCTAACGACCCAGCTGTTTACTTGGGTGCTGGAGATACCAACTCAGAAGTGCATGCTTACACAGAAAGCACTTTACGAGGGCACTCAGCCATCTCCCCAGCCCCTGCTTCTTCACTTTAAGGAAAATGAATTACCCCAGGACAGGTTGGATGGTGCCAGGGAGTGATGGGCAAACCCAGCTTGGGAAGTTCAACATCAGACATAATGAGGCCCAGCTTGTTCTAAACTACACATTTTCTCTCTGCCTGTAGTATCATTTGCCTTCCAAGTTTTTTCAAGCCTTAGCAGTTATGCGTTTGTGCTGTTTACGAAGCCTCCTTTCCCATCTATGTTTACTTCCCTGGTTTTCCTATAGATTGTATGTGAGCTCCCTGGAGCCCAGGCGTAGATGCATGATTGTATGCCCGTTAAATCCCAGCCAAGCGGCTTCATCTTCCAGAGGAGGATTTGTTTGACCCACAAGGCCCCACGTACTAAACAATACAGGGGAATGTTTCTGGGAAGAAAGTAAGATGTCAGTGTACATTACAACCCCCAAGGGGGATTGCAGAACATTCATAAAGGACGAAAGAATCATACTTTATAATGAAATGTACCTCATATAATTTATGACCCAATACTCAGAGATGAGCTTTTCTCTGGGACTTTAAGTCGGTATGTGAGGCAGAAGATTGTGTATGATCCTATAAACTTCTTAATAATGATCTAGAGGAAGCAGGAATGTTCTTCAACCTGGACAATGACCAAAAGAGGTTTGTATTGACCTCTGAGAGGTCCCAGAGAGAATGGATACTCTCCCTCCTTCCACCGTGGTCAGCCTGCTGGGTGTGGTAGTAGCCTTAGCTTCAGATGCAGAGAACTTTTCCTTCCTCCACTACAGGAGGGGAAGGTGGGGTCTGCTCAAGAGGTGAATAAGAGATGAGAGACTTCATACAGAGAACTTTTCCTTCCTCCACTACAGGAGGGGAAGGTGGGGTCTGCTCAAGAGGTGAATAAGAGATGAGAGACTTCCTCTGCTAAGATGCTGGCCAAGGGAGAGCAAGGGCCTGGGCACAATCCCCAGAACCCACTGTCTCAGTTTCCTTTCCCAATGCAGGGAAGTCAACAGGTGCACACACAAAAGACTGTGCACAAAGAAGCAACACAAAGGAGAAAGGGCTTGTTTTCCCTCACAGTTCAAGGACACAGTCCAGAGAAGTCAAGGGTGAGGGTAGCAGAGCATCAGGCAGCTGACCCTCTTGCAACCACACAGTGTGGGCCTTTCCACCTCTATTAACCTAATTAACATAATCCCTCATAGGCATGCTGAGAGGTTAAATAAAACCTCAGGTATGCCCGGAGGCTTGTATCCTAATCTTGTCAAGTTGCTAACTTTAAGTACCACATGCATGTTTATAATAAAAAAATAAAATAAAATGTTGGTATCTACTTGTGAGAAGGTGAACCCCAGCAGATCTCTTGGGGTTCAATGGCCAGGCATGCCATCCTATCTCAGAAAAAAAAGTAGACTTTGCCTTAACCTGAGGTTATGCTCTGGTCCTCTACACACACGCACACCCACCTACCCACTCAGAGGAACACACACACACACACACACACACACACACACACTCACACACACACACACACACACACACACACACACACTCACACACACACACACACACACACACACACACATTCACACACACACATTTACACGCACCAATGAAATTATCTGTGAATGTTCATATGTACCCAGGTCCATGTCTATGCACATGTGTACACATGTGTGCTCACAATGAGGAAGCAGAGGAGAACCTCCTTTGTAACTCAAGTACCTCCCACCAACCTTTCTTTCTTTTCTCTTTCTTTCTTTCTTTCTTTCTTTCTTTCTTTCTTTCTTTCTTTCTTTCTTTCTCTTTCTGTCTTTCTTCCTACCTTCTTTCCTTTCTTTCTTTTTGTTATTTTGGTTTTTTGTTTTTTTGTTTTTTTTTTTTTTGAGACAAAGTTTCTCATTGGCTATGAACTTGCCAAGCAGGGCAAGACATGTAGCCCCAGGAATTCTCCTGTCTTAGAGCTGAGATTCTAAGAGCCTATCACCATGCCAGGCCTCTCTCTCTCTCTCTCTCTCTCTCTCTCTCTCTCTCTCTCTCTCTCTCTCTGTATGTGTCTTAAACCACCCCTAGTATCTCAGGCTCTGACCTCATTTACAAACGGGTTGCCTGATTGCTTGTTTGCTTGTTGCAGTCCTAGGGATTGAAGCCAACACCTCACATATTCTGTGCAGTTGCCAACCACTGAACTACATCCCCAGCTCTCTCTTAAATTTTTTGTTTGGTTGGTTTTTGCTTTTCAAGAGAAGGTTTCTCTGTGTAACCCTTGCTGTCCTTGAACTCATTCTGTAGACCAGGCTGGCCTTGAATGCAGAGATCTACCTGCCTCTGCCTCCCAAGTGCTGAGAATAAGGACTGTGCCACCACCACCTGGCTTCTTTTTAATCTTTGTTATTGTTGTTACAATTTCATTTATAGACAGTCTCACTAAGTTGCCAAAGCTGAATTTGAAATCTTGTAACCCAAGCTTCCCAAGTGCTGGAATTGCAGATGTGCTCTGCCAAACACACTGGAAGAAAGGGTCCTTTTAGAAATAGTTCAAGTGACCTCATACATGGGATAGGTCCACGTGTCATGGTGTAGTAACCGTGATTCTGCCCTCTCCTCAGCCAAGAGGTGAGATTTAAATTATCCCAAGAGAAGAAAGACAACACCGACAGGCTATTGTTTCCAAGTCATGCCAACGAGAGCCTGCTGATCCATTGACTTAGTATTCTGAATTCAGCTCCATGTCTACTTAGTTTTCAAAATAATTGATGCAATCTAGTCTCCCAAAGGCTTGATCTGAGCCACTCTCTAAATTCCAAATTAAGACTCAAGAGGCTTTCTATATCAAATTATTTGCTGGCAGATTTGAGGGGAGCTTGGAGCGCTACCTTTCCTGAAAAAGGCCCATTCAAACTGGTCAGAGACAGAGAGGAAACAGTCAACCAACAGAAGCTGAATCCAGGACAGAAGTTTCTACCATGTGGCACAGTAGTTATCAGGGTGACATCCAGCTTCATTTAATAAAGGACCCGAAGTTTCCATCTGATAGCTATTAAAGCGAGGGAGTTAAAAGAATTATTGGTTCTATTCTCATCCCACATGTCCTCAGAATTGATGCAAGGGTGAAAAGACAAATCGGGACGGCATCCTTGCCTTAGAATCTGATACATTCAGCCAATGTTCCAAAGGCTGTGGGACCCCAGAACTGTTCTGAAAGAGATCCATCCTTGGCTGGGATCCCAGGGTCCTATTGTCAGTAACTTGAAGGGATCAGTTTGGAGAGAATATATTCAACTTACTATTTGAGGAGATTGGGAGTTGTGTCTTGAACTCAAACCCAGCTTGGGGTGGGGGGTTGTGTGTGTGCATGTATAAATATATGCACATATGTGTGAAAGTCAGAGGACAACCTTGAGTGTGATCCTCAGGGGCTTGATACCTTCTGTTTGTTGTGGGGTCTCTCGATGGCCCTGAACTTTACCAAGTAGGTTAGGCTACCTGGCCAGGGAGCTCTGGGGATCTGCTTGCCTCTGCCTCCCATCTAGCTACAGCTGGGAATACAAGCATGCACCACAAAGCCTGGCTTTTTACAAGACTCCTGAGAATCAAGCTCAGGTCTGTGTGCTTGCAAAGCAGACACTAATAACTGAAATATCTCCTGAGCCTTTAAGCCCAACTTCAGTGATGATTCTACCAATGGCCAGGAAGGTTTAATAGAGGAAAGCTAAAGAGTTGCCTTAAGAGCTGTCGATGGAGCTATGCGGTGATTCATTGGGGTATTCAGGTAAAGCAGCATTGGTCAGGTTAGGAGCAGGAAGCTGCAAAAACTAGGGAGGCAGGGAACTTGAGTAACAACAACAACAAGCAGTCCTCTATAACAGCCAAGGGGATCCTCACTTCAGAGAGTCCCACTTCCCTTTAGAGTTAGTTACTTTCCATGTTGCTAGGACAAAGTACCTGCAAGTTCAGGAAGGAAGGGTTCTGCTCACTGAGGGTGCAGTTCATTATGACAGAGAAGGAATGATGGCAAGAGCTGGAGGCAGGTGCTTGCATTGAATCCATAGTTAGGTAGCAGAGTGATGACTGCTGGGCTCTGCTCAGTGTTCAGTCCAAGAACCCAGCTCATGGACTGGCACAGTCGGTACAGAGCAAGTCTTCTACTTCAGGTTACTCTGTCTGGATAATCCCTCAAAGATAACTCACCTGTGTGACTTTTAACGTTTCAGTGATTCTGGATTCTATCAAGTTTATAATATTAACCATCACACCTTTTGTAATAAACTCCTCTGGAAAAAAGGGGGAAAGCTCTTAAGACATGTATACCCAAGCCTGCTCTTGCCCTGTGAAACAGATCTGTGTTTTTATTCTTACTTTCAATAAATTTATACTTTGGGGCTGGAGAGATGGCTCTGAAGTTAAAGCGTGTGTGCTTCTCCTGTTGAAGATCTGAGTTAGCCCCTTACCACCACCACGTACACACACATCAGCTCCAGGAGATCTAATGTCTCCGTGCGCATGTGCACACACATGACATACATTTATCCAGATACATATATACACAAGTATGTACATGTATAAATATGTGCTTTTACATAACTATGTGTCTTATCCCAATTCCTTGTTTGGAGCACAAAGAACTTGGGAATTGTATCACAGGAGACCCTGGTAGTAACACATAAGGCAAAAGGCCATTTTGGAGAGTGGTCAGGGAGAAAAAGTAAGAATGAAGTAGATGCAGAGACAGCTGTCCTCTCCTTCAGCAGAAGGGGATGTTGGAAAAAAAAAAAAAAAAAGCCGTGCAGGGACCTATCCAGAAGATATGTCAGCATACAGGGACTCCTTGAAAACCGCAGGTCCTGGAGCAGGGTATTGGCCATCTTTTGAAAGTGGTGGTCTGTAACCAGAGATGGTAAGGTGAAAGTCTGGATTGGAAATGATGTGAAGAGGAGAGAGGAAGGAGAGAGAGTGTCAGGGTTCTATAAATAACAGAAGAAACCACAAAATGAGTTTTTAAACAGAGGTGTGTGGTGGGTTCCCCAGATATCCCAAGAAACATGAGTGTTGGGGTAGCCTCAGGTGTTCCTGGAGTGCATGGAAACACATGGAACAGAGCATTTGAGAAGGAAGCTGGGATCTGGGAGGGCAGCAAGTACTGTGCTGGTTCTGACTGCAGCAGGGTCTTGGGAAGCTCTGCACACGCTAGGACATCCATCTGTCAGTAATTCAGAAGATCGAAGGTCACAGTGCCAAATGGCATGTGAGGTTGCTGAAGATTAACAAGCTGGTGAAGCTTGTCCAAACCCAACATAGCTACACAGAGCCAGAGCAGGAACTGAACCCAATTCCATCCACAGGAGCACATGGCAAGATGACCCAATAGCAAAAAGCACTTGTAACTCAAGCCTGATGATCTGAGTTCAATCCCCCAGGCAGGACCCACTTGATGGGAAGAGAGAATGCCTTCCCCAAGCTATCTTTTAATCTCCTTAGGAATGACATACACACAGGTGCTTACATACACAGACACAGATAGACAGACAGACAGACAGACACACAACACACACTAATACTAAATAAAAATTTAAAGGGAAACAAACAGAAAAGAATAACAGAGGGTGACTGTCCTAACCCAGTCCTTACTGTCCCCTAGGTTTTTCTAGGTCAAAAGAGAGGGTAGTAGACAGACATACTCATGCCAATCCATCATCAGATCAAAAAAAGCTCCTTCCCTATGTCCACCCCACCCCATGCAGGCAAGTGAACAGTTCCCTCTTCCAACTGGGGAGAGACAGAATGTGTGATGGTTGAAAGACTGGCCTCCTGGAAGCAGAGTTCTGAAGGAAAGACCAGCTTTCAGGAGCTAGAATGAAGGGCAGATGCAGGTTTGGCATCCATTTGCCTATGGCTGACCAATGAGTGACCTGTGTCCCTGGAAGCATCTGAGGAGTGGACCCATAAACCCCCAGTGGGAGAAGCATTCCGGTAGAGAACCGTTCAAGGTCCGGATTCCAAAGGAAGACTGCAACACAGATAGCCTGGTTGAAAACAAGATACTCTCAGGGAGAAGGAACACTAGGCACTGAGGAGACAGTACTGGGGAGACTCTCAGCACCCCTCCTGGAGGCGGGGAAGCATCAGTCACTGTCTGGGTATTTCCAGGGGGCAGAAGCACACAGACCAGCAAGGCCATGCCAGCCCATAATTACCTCCTCCCTTTCCTGCACTTTTAAACTCCTGTGGTAGTTGATCGTCAGCAACTCCTTTCCATCGAGAGAACCTGACTTTTCAGAATTAATATGTGCTTGTTAGCTGTGCCCTAAGTCAATGTCTCACGTTAATTACACTTGGCAATGAGAAACGGTGCGCTGGGGAGGGCGAGTTGGTGCAGGGACCTTGTTAGGACTGATGAGTGTCGGAAGTGTTTCAGGGAGGCAGCTGCAGGGCAATTTGGGACATCCTCTAGGCCTGGCGCCAGAGGGCTTGGTGGGGAGCACCTCATCCCATTTACCTGCATGATCTGAGAGCACAGCTGCCTGCTATGAGGTCAAGAGGCGCATGTAGAACAGAGGAGCCGGGACTTCACCTCTCAGAGTCACATAGTCACATTCCTTAGGGATTCGGTACATATGTTCAGGGTGTGTGTGTGTGTGTGTGTGTGTGTGTGTGTGTGTGTCTGTCTGTCTGTCTGTCTGTCTGTGTTGGTTTGTCTGTCTGTCTGTGTGTGTACGTGTGTGTATCTGTGTCTGTCTGTCTCTGTCTGTGTGTCTGTCTGTATATGTGTGTGTCTACATGTGCATGTATGTCTATGTGTCTATTAGTTCACATGTACATGGTGCATCTGTAGAGGTCAAAGGACCACCATGGATGTCTGTCCTCAGGAACCTTCGATCTTTTATTTGAAACAGGTTCTGGCCTAGAACTTTGTCAAGTAGGTCAGACTAACTGGTCCTTTGTCATCCAAGGATCAGCCTGTCTCACCTCCCATCTGGACACCACTGGAACTACCGGTATATACAACTTATATACAACTTCACTTGGCTTTACACATGGGCTCTGGGGACCTTTCACTGGAGAGGCAAGTGCTTTACCAACTGAGCCGTCATCTATGGCTGACGTCTACCTCTCCATCCACACACTACCACCCTGCCATCTACATCCCCAAGCTGTGCTCTAGAAGCCTGAACCTCCACAGCTCCATCCCAGTTTGGGCGGCCGAGGGCCAAATCTATTGCTAACAGAAAGGAAGAGGAAGTGAGACTGAGGTCACACATAGGCATTCTGATCAGCAGCCTCATAGGACCCTCTCCTGAATCCATCAGACTAGACATCATACCAGCATGAGAACTGACATGTTGTCCCCCCAGAATGTTTCTTCTGGCCCAGCAGCACCAGCCCCAGTCATCATGGGAAAGAGCTGAGCTGTCTCTACAGTGTTCTTTTTAAACTCTGACCCTCAGTGCTGATCCACATGTTTGACAGGCATGTCTTCATCCATTCACCTTTACTTGCAATGGTCACTATGTTAGTCAGCTTTCCATTACTGTAACAAAGTGCCTGAGGTGATCAGCTTATAAAAAGAAAAGATTTGGGGCTCAAACGGCCCAGTGGATAAGAGTACACACTGCTTTCTTGCATCTACATCGGTTACATTGCCTATAACCTCAGAGGATTTTGATGCTTCTGGCCTTCACACACACCTGTACTCACAAACACAGAGCCACATACATGACCAAATGCGTACAGATGATTTTAAAACTGAATAAAAATAGGTTATTTTTAGAAGAAAAGGTTTGTTTGAACACAGGTTTTCAGATATATCTGCCCATGCCCATTTGGGTTCATTGCTTTGGGGCCTGTTACCAAGCAAGACATAGGGTTGGAGTACGTGATGGAGAGAAACACTTTATCTCACGGCCAGAATGCAAAATAGCAGAAGACAAAGAGGCTATGATTCTACTAACCTTTATAAACACGGCCTCCAGGGACCAGAAAACCTCCATTCGGCCCACCTAGTGGATGTTTCCAACCCAATACCTTGGGTCCACATGTGGCCAAGGTTGGCTATGAATTTTGACCACCCACAAGTCAGGAACTCACTCAAAACACATGAGCTTTGACTCAATTGTTTGGGACTTAGTCCTGAACTTTGCAGATGATAACAACTATCCCAACATCAAAAAAAAATGGGCACCACTATAGGTTTTCAACCTCCCCAACAGTGCCAGGCTGGAGCCCAAGCTTTTAATATGCGGATCTTTAGTGGGACACTCCAGATCCACAGTGCTATTAAGGGGTGGTGAAGACTCTAACATGTGAGGCCTAGGAGGAAGCTTCCCCACGGTTAGTCTATATGCAGTCTGTCCATGTATCTATCTATGTATCTGTGTGTCTATCTGCTTTTGTTCTTCACTTTTTCCTTTGATTTCTCTCCTGTCCCTACTTCTCTCCTCGCTCCTCTCCTTTCCCCTCTCTCCCTTTCTCTCTCTCCTTTCCCCTTCCCCTTCATCTGTTCTCCCACCTCACTCCCCTTTCTCTGCTTTGAGCTCAGCAGTTCCACTCTGCCCTTCCTATGACAGTTCATTTGCTCCCTCAGCACATTTCCCAGAGCAATGGAGTCCTCTACTGTTGACTGAACCCTCACACACTGTGAGCCAAAGTAACTTTTTCCTCTTCGTTTCTTGATTAGATCAGGTATTTGATACAGTAACAGAAGGCTAAGTAGCCTCTGAGACCTCATGTATTGAGGATTGGAAAGAAAGAAGAAAAAAATCAGGCCAGTGTTTACCAAATTGTGCCCAGTGTACACCAAGTGCCCACTGCCTGACACACACTGAATCATGTGACTTTCACGCATACCTTGAAGCCTCCCCATTTTTTAAATGAAAATGAAGCGTAAAGCCCCAAAATAAATGTTTGCAAAACATTTATATCAAGTCAGAGGAAGAACCACAACTTGGACCTTGGATACTTTTTAGTCTTATTTATTAGTATATTTTATATGAGCTCATGATGTGGGGACAACGTGCATATGGAGGCCAGAGGACAACTTTGTGAAGCTGGTTCTCCCCTTCCATCTTTACGTGGGTTCTAGGTTGCCACCCTCGATGCTTGTCCCTGCTGAGCCAGGGTATCATCACAAGGTGTTGGAAGAAGCCACACTGTGTCTCCAGATAAGATTTCAGGGCAAATTCTGCCACCCAGCACCACCATGTAAACAAGGCAGAATTCAAAACAGTCACCAAGAGGAGACAGGCTTAGAGATACAGCGTAGCAGAGACACCTCAGCCTCCTGCCAGACATGAGCCTCAGAAACAGCCATTTGCCGCTCCGTTGTCCTTTGCTTTCCGAAGTCATATCTCTCTGATAAACCCAGAGGAAGTTCAGCTAATGGCAGAGATAGAGAAGGAGGTTTCCGGCATCACTTTCTTGATGATTATGTATGCTCATTTTTTTGCTTTGTTCCAAATAGAATCTCGGGTAACTCCGACTAACTTCAAACTTGCTATACATGGGGTGATGACATTGAACTTCTGATCCTCCTGTTTCTACTTCTTGAGTGTCTGGTTTATACAGTACTGAAAAGTAAACCCAGAGCATCATATATACTGGACTGAGCTACACTCCCAGATGATGTCGCCACCGTCATCATCGTCGTCGTCATCGTCGTTGTTAGCCAAGAATTGCATTACTTCCTTCCGTAGACTATGCCAATAGACTGATGTGAAGATCACTTGGTATCTAGAGCTTCATAGCCATTTATCCTACAGGATGTTCCTTAATTTTCCTGTGCCTCTTCCTCCACATCTGTAAAAAGGTCTGTGAGACAGTATTTATTCTACAGAGGGCTACAAAAATTATCCTGGTTCATCCATGCAAAGTATGTGGACTAGAACTTGAGAGATGAGTCCATGGACAAGAGCACTTGCAAAAGCAAAAGGCCAGAGTTCAAATCCTCATCACCCATGTTAAAAAAAAATATATATATATATATATATATATAGCCACAGTACTAAGGGAGCAGAGGCAGAGACAGACGTGTTCCTTGAGCTTGCTAGCCACAAGCCTAGCTGAGAATTGAGGGGTTCGAGGTTCAATGAGAAACCTTGCCCCTGAAGAGTAAGGCAGAGTGAGACCTCCATCTGATCTCTGAGTGCATAAGCATGATATATCCACTCATATATCCAAGTGTAGACACACATACAACATACACCACACACATACACACACACAAACACACCTAACACACTCATACAATATATACAAACACATATACACACAAAGAAAACAACACAACACACAAAGCATATCCACACATCATACATGGACACACAACATCACACACACACACACTCATTTAGACCAGTGCCCACCACATTGAGAGCACTGTCTATGTGTGCTGTTATTACTATATTTTGTTACTAATTCTTCTATATTTATGGATTTTATGAGTAATTGCTGCCTTAGGGATTTCAGTCTTCTCAAAAAAAAAAAAAAAACAGGCTAATTTTGATGGATGTGGTTGTGACCTATTTTTCAAATAATTGCTACTTTCAATTGAACAGTCTCTCCTTACAGCTTGACAGGTGGCATATTTATTGACATTTTAACACACACACACATACCCGAGTGTGCTTGCTTTCTCTGACTCTCTCTCTCTCTCTCTCTCTCTCTCTCTCTCTCTCTCTCTGTCCCTTTCTCTCTCTCTCTCAGCCTTGTCTAACTTATCATTTTAATTCATAGGATGAAAAACACTGCTTCTGACAGACTACTAACTACATAATTGCTGTAAAGTAAATCTTAGCAGGTGAGGGTTTGTCCCAGAACCCATCAGGGTAACATGTGTTCTCTGCCGTGCACAAAGAACATGAGCCACACACTAACAGCAGCCATGTCACCTCCCTGGCTGGGATTACAGATGTGCTCTGCTAAGTTAGCTGAGACTATGTTAACAAAAGGACAGAGCTGCTTCTAGACTCACCTGTGTCATGATCAGTCAATCAAAGGAGAACTGATTACTTTGTGATCCTCCTAGAAGACTTTAAAGAAAAGAAGTTGCAGACTCATAATATAAATGTCATTAAGCTTGAATGGCGAATTTTAGAGGTGATTCTGTGCAGAAGACGTGGAATTACCTCCTTTTGCTCATCTTCAACCCCGCAAGACATTCCCAACACAAACATAAGGACTACAGATGCAAAAACAAACACCAATGTTACAATCTAATTATTGGCATTCTCTGCCTACCATGCGTGACGCTAACAGCCTTGTGCATATCTTCAACCTTGGAGGACCAAAGGAATGGCCAAGAGACCATGTTTTTGAACCGTTGTCATTAGTCAGAGAACATAGTGAGAGTAAGGCAGGCTTTGGAAATAAATAACATGGTGTTTGTGTCCTGGTGTCTATCTTTGAGCAAGATATTCATTGTCATAGGGGCCACAGAGATGGCTCAGTTGGTGAAGTGCTTGCCACGTTAGCATGAGAAGCTGAGTTTGATCTCCAGAATCTACATGTTTTAAAAAGCCAGGTACTGTGGTCCATGCGTATAATCCCCATGATGGGGAGGCAGAAGCCTGGTGGATAGTAGGCAGGTGACTCCTGCTTGTGAGTAGGCAGCAGTCTAGCCTACTTGATGAGTGTCAGGCCAGTGAGAAACCCCAGCTTCAGAAAACATGGTGGTAACACCTGAGGAATGACCGTAGTCTTTCACACGCACTCCCACAAACTTGCACATGTGCCAGCACACACACGCATACATGAGTGTACTTGTGCACATACATACTCTCTCTCTCTCTCTCTCTCTCTCTCTCTCTCTCTCTCTCTCTCTCACACACACACACACACACACACACACACACACACACCACACACACACACAAATAAATAAATAAATAAATTTAAAAAATGTTAAACATGCACTGTTCACCTGGGTGGGTCATCAACTATGCCTTTCCACACATGCTCTGAGTTATGCCTCCCTAGGTATTAATGTTTCTGACTCTAAGCCAGCAGGGCCATGTTAGGGACAGGCTTCCACATGCCTTCTTTCTCTCGCCAAAGAGGAGCAGTAACCTAGTGATGATTTTCCAGGCTGGACTTAGAGAAGCAGAGTAAGAAGTGGGGTCAGAAAAGAGGGGCTAAAAGAAACCACATGCAAGTGTGTCTGTGTGTCCTTAGGGCACATTGTGAACTGCTGCCACAGGCTGCCAACCATGCTGATGTGTAGAAGTCTGAACATCCCCAGTAAAGACTCAGGCCCAGTCATGGGACACACCCACCAACTCTCAGGGTAGGCAGCAGGCCAGACAGAATGGCTCAAGACTTCTCAACCAAGGTGTGACCTACGTTGAAAAAGAATTTGAGAACTCATTCTGCAGGTGATGACACAGTTTCGTGAGTCCATTCCTGAACCTCTGCCCTCTCTGGTGAATGATTCTTGGCAGGTGTTTCTCCCACATGGAAGATATCACTGAACCAGTGTCTAGACCACAAGAGCCCTCTTTCACCTGGGGCAGACTCTCCTCCTGGATACCTGGTTTATTTGGGGGGATGTTCTCTCTGCAATTGAAATGCCAGTAGATTGGGCCAAGCCTGTGACTCGAGAGGAAGGATACCTATCTAGCTCATGCTAAGCCCTGGGTTCAATCCCCAGAGAACATTAATCAGGTGTGATAGTTCAAGCCTGTATCCCCAGCACTTGGGAGGCAGAGGCAGGAGAATCAGAAGGTCAGAGTCATCCATAACGATGTGAGGAGCTCAAGATTGGTCTTGGCTGCATGATACATCATCTCAAAAACAACAACCAAAAAAACCCATCCAGATAAAGCAGAGGTGGGCAAGATGGCAGTTCAGCAGGTAAAAGTGCTTGCGGTAGGCGTCTGTTCTCTAGAGTATCAGTGTCCTAGTTTCATTCATGTTGCTGGAATAAACATATTCTCATGAGGTGGAAAGAGAGAAATGACTTCCACAAGTTTTCCTCTCACCTCCACGTGTGCACTGTGGCATCTACATACACACACACACACACACACACACACACACACACACACACACACACACATTTTTTAAATAAATAAAAGGTAATTTTAATAAAATTGAACTTCATTGATGAGCACCAATCCAGAGCTTACATTCTGATCTTTGAAAACAGAGTTATCAGCTATGCAGGCATCCCTGGTTTGGGGGGATCTATGTGGATCAGGCCTATATGCCACTCATGGGTGACCAATGGACAGAGTAGCTGCTCCCACAGTGAAACCTGCAGACCTGAAGGGAGCTAAGTTAGTGCCCAACAGGGCCTTGCAGCATCCTTAGATTGGGGCCCAGTAATCAGAATCTTTACATCTATTTGTCTTGGATTTTAGATGATGGTCAAAATACATGATATGGAGGCTGGGGGCAGTCAGATGGCTTAGTTGGTAAAGACGCCTGCAACCAAGCCTGGCCACCCAAACTGAATCCCCAGAACCCACATGGTGGGAGAAAAGAAGTGACCCCACCTCAAGCTGTCCTTAACTTCCACAGGAATTCTACAGTGTGTATGTGCCCCCTACCACCACCACATGCACACACCTGCATGACACACACAAAAATGTCTAAATCTTTAAGTATAATTAAAAATAAAATTTTTTAAATGAGGGATACATAGGAATGTGTGAAGTTTGAGTTAAAAATTATCTGATTTAGAAGGATTGCAAAGTCAGAGCTTTGGTCTCGGGAGGATACAGTCTATGAGTTTGAGATTCCTGTTTCTAGAGCAGGTCAGCTCCTTCAAGATCTGAAGCTGGACACTCTCAGCCCAGAATAAGAGACAGCAAGCCCTAATGTTTGAGCCAGCTGCCATGTTGATACTTAGTAGCCAGAGAACCATGAGTAAGTCTTTACTGGGGGGTCTCTGACCAGTACTCAGTTTGCTGATCTGTAAAATGGACAGAGAAAAGATTGCTTGTCTTGGTGTAATGAGTATTCATTAAGCAATGCCTATAAGGCCAGGAGTGTGGCTCAGTCAATACAGCACCTGCCTAGCATGCACAAAGCCCTGAGTTCTAGCCCAGCACTGCATACACCTGGCACACCTGTAATCCAAGCACTCAGGATATAAAAGCAGGTCAGAGCATCAGAAGTTCAAGGTCTTCCTTGGTGGCATATTGAGTTTAAGGCAAGCCTAGGATAACTGAGACCCTGCCTCAAAAACAAAGAGAGTAATAAAAAGTGTTCACAGGGTCCTCAAGTTTCCAGAAGCAAAAGCCCAGGTTCATCGCCGCTCATCTCTGAGGACCTGCTTTCTCTGTCCCCATCTTCTCTGTGACGTACAGGTCCTGTCCCCGAGCAGAATGCTCAGACCCTCTCATCATGCTGATTCCCCTGATTTCCAGGCCTGCTCCAGGCCAGCAGGTTCAGAGCAGACTGTCCTGTGCCCAGGCAAAGCACTGGCCAGGAAACCACGACCATACTGTATAATGTGTGAGTGTGGGGGTCTTCCTCCAGAGCCCGTGGGGCAAAAGCAGGTGGCGGGTGAGGGAGGGAGAAAGCGTGGGCTGAAGCTCACACCTCACTTATTTGTAAGTAGCCCATGTGGTTTCACTTCTCACCCACTTTTCCAGTGGGAGCATGCGTGTTAGCACCTGGGGACACCTGGGTCCAATTAGCCCAGCCATTTCCCTATGAAATGGTAATCGCCAAGCAGTGGGACTCCACTGCTCTCCCCCTGCCCACAAAGAGCTAAGGTTCTGTTCAGATTTAGGATGGCAAAATTTAGAATTAGAAAAGGGGCTTGGGAAGTTTCCTTCAGGACCTGGGGAAAGAGATCTGGAACACCTGGTGACCCGTGACTGCCAGGCACCCAGATGTTTGGCATTCCTCAGTGGCCACGCTGGACCCAAAATGGAAGCCAGCCTGGCTGAGTGCTTCAGAGGGCACTGGGGCTGCAGGGTCATCTTTGCAGGGTCTGGCTGGATTTCATGGTTCTCGGTGGGCCAGATAAAGATTTGCTGAGGGTAGGAGTCCTTGGCCACCTGCTGGGAGCCTGGCCCCGACTGGGGAAGCTGCCTGGGCTTGCCATAACAGTAGGGAAACAACCAGCTTGCCCTCCATACTACCCCAGATGTCCCCCTAACACCTTGATGAACTAAGAATAAATCACTATGGTCCACATCCAGTGGGGGCCAGGACTTCCCATGCGGGGGAAATAGGCCTTGGCCCTGATGAGGCAGGGGTCTGATAACCACCAGCATGCACTGGAATTCTATTCTGAAAGTGAAAGAATTCATTACTTTTTAGAGTGTGTTTCCTAGCTCCCTGAGCAGTCGGGCCAGATAAAATGTTGGGTTTGCCAAGGTTGTCTGGTGTGTGTGTGTGTGTCTGTCTGTCTGTCTGTCTGTCTGTCCCTGTGCCAGTCCATGTCCTCCTGTGTTCACCTGTGTGCTTCAGTGAGAGCCAGAGGTCGTCTTCGGTGTCTCCCTTTTGTGATTTACCTGTTTGCTTTTTTGAGATGGTGCCTCTTACTGAGCTCAGAGCTGCCTGGCTGCCTAGACAGCAAGCCTCAGAGATCTGCCCATCACTACCTCCCCAGAACTAGGGTTACAGAAGTGTGCCATCACCCCAGGATTTTTACATGAGTGCTGGGATCTGAACTCAGGGTCCAGGTCTGCATACATATGCAGCAAGCCCCTCACCTACTGAGCCATCTCCACGGCCTTGTTCTAAAAACAATGTTTAGTAGTTAATGCTTAGTAGTTAAGATTAAGACTTTTAATGTCTATGTGTAAATTTATTATTAACAGAGCAAAACATATTTCCATGTCTAGTCCTCTGCTTATTTACAGCTTTACTTTCATGAAGCTTTTTTTCTCTTCGGTTTGAACAGCTATTGTAGCATAGCTTGTATTGATTTGTAAGTACTTTTTATATATGAAGGCTAATTCCTTGTCAGATTTATTTCACTGAAATTTGTTATTGATTCACAGAATCTCTTCTCTCTATATCTGACCCCTCTTCTGGCTGTCTACAGATCAGCTATGACTAAACTTCCAGTGACATCTTTAAACCCTTCTCACCTTACACAACTGTCAGAGTACATGTTTTCAGCAAGAATGCAGTATTAGGAGATGCCCTCATATATCACTCTAAATCCAGAAAGTATGTGGTGCCCATTTTCTTACTGCTCTGATCCTGGTCACCTATGTCAATGGCCTGCCTGCTTTCCTTCTCTAGGGCCAGGCTACACGGCAGACAGAACTCTCTCATAAGCAGTTTAAGTGGCATTTTACCAAGCTGAGCTGACACCAACCTCCCACTGACACTAACACCTCAGATCCCAGAGTTCTGGGCTCAGCTGCAGATGTCAGCAGCCAGGATGAAAACCATGAGCTCGATCAGCGACATTGAGTGCTGACAGATGTTTCTGTCCCTTGCAGTTATTGATGTTACAAGTCACCCTATGCCTGGCATGGCTGTCCTGGGCTCTGCTTTTTGTAGCTGAGTGGAGGGAGGTCTGAAAGAGAAGGGATGGCAACTTCAGAGGGCTTTCCAGACACAGTGAAGAGAGTGTGCACAGCAGGTGACGACCGGCTTCTCATATAGAGGCTCCAAAGATCCGAATGTCAGGACAGACGCCTTCATTCATTCAAAGCTTGTTTCACAGATGTGTAGGAGAAGGATCAAAGGTCACCATCCACAGAACATGTTGCCCAAACTCATACAGAACAATGAAGAACTCGAGATGCGAGTTGTAGACATGAAACAGTGGTAAGGCACCTGGTACACAAGCATGGGACCTCCTAGGACTTACATGTAAAGCCAGGCGTGGTCACATGTGAGCCTGTCAATCTCAATACAGTATGACAGGGAAACAGGAGGAATCCTGGGAGTGCTGGATGCCAGCCTAGCTCTAAGTTCAATGAACGACCCTGTCTTGGGGGAATAAGCTGGAGAGTGATAGAGGACACCTGGTGTCCCCCTGTGGCTTCTGCTCACGCACACACTGGCGCTCACATACACATGCACAACTGCTATATATACCACACTCACACACAAACATCAACAAGGAATAATAAACTTACAGTTTTACAGGAACTCAACAGGAAGAGCTTTTCATGAGGAGGAAACAGCTCAACATTGACATAGAGCAAGAGAGGCCCAGGAATCCCGTTGCTGCTCAGGGAACCGTTCCTCTCTCACACTGTGTGCTTATGGGTGAATCTGAATCCCACAGGAGGACAGTGAGTCCTTCCCTCAGTGCCCTGGATTCTTCTGAAGGTGAGTTATCAGATGTACCTACAGCAAGAGGCCAGGATGTGGGAACTCATGTCTGTAAACCCAGCACTCCGATGCTGAGGCAGGGTGATTGTTGTAAGTTCAAGACCAGCCCTGTCCAAAACTAAACAAAATTCAGTTTTTAAAAAAAGCTACAGGGGATTCAAAACCATGTACGTTAACACACCAGGAAGAGAGCCTGGGGTATAGCCAGCAGATAGAGTGCTCCCTAGAGTGTAACCTAGTACTGGATAAAAGGCATGATGGTTGACTGTCTGGGAACCCCAGTACTCCTGAGGTAGATGCAGAAGATCAGAAGTTCAAGGTCATATTCTGTTACATAGCCAGTAAGAGGCCACAGAGAGAAAAAGAGAAGCACAAAGGGGGAAGGATCAATGCAAGGGAGGGAAAGGAAGAAAACATGGGGGACAAAAAGGCACCAAAACAAAGAAGTCACTAACCTATGAGGTTCCCTGAATCCACAGGAGTCTTAGTTAGGTTACTATTGCTGTGCTGAAATACCATGACCAAAAGCAACTTGAGGGAAAGGGTTTATTTCACACACACACACACACACACACACACACACACACACACACACACACACCAGTTCGTCATCAAAAGCCATGAGGAATGGCACTCACACAGAGCAGAATCCTGGAGGCAGGAACTGATCAGGGGCCATGAAAAGGAGCTGCTTACTGTCTTGCTCACCATGGCTTGCTCAGCCTGCTTTCTTATAGAACCCAGGGGTGGTAACACCCACCATGGTCTGCACCTTCCCCATCAATCAGGAACTAAGAAAATGCCCTACAGCCAGATCTATCTCGTGGAGGCACTTTCTCAACTAAGGCTTCCTCCAATTTCATGACTCTAGCATGAGTCAACTTGATGACTAGCCAGAACAAGATGTCAAGCCTCTAAGATGTCCCAGCCCTCATGCCCAGGGCTTACAGACTCATTCTGTGCTCTTCTTAGAAGATTTGCTGACTTCCACATCTTGGATATTGAGGTCTGGGTCCTTTCTTCCCTCCTTACCCAGCACCCTTTCAAGGGCAGATTTCCCTTGCACTGAGACAGTCTGAAAACCTATGAGAATGGGGTGGAGACATCGAGTCTCTCTTTATACTCTCTCTATGAGCCAGCTCCTAACCATGACCTTCCAAGGCCTCAAGGCTCTCAGCTTCTGCTATGGGAAGAGCCGCTTCTTTAGAGCCCAGCTGACACCCTAGAATCATGACAGAGTAATTCCATCTGCCTGTGGCAGAGAGGCCTGTGGCAAGGAGCACCATGTCCTTGTCCACATCTGCCCCTCAGCAGCCTGAAGCCTCGTAGTCTGGCCTCGGGGTGAGTTCACACATGAGAAAGTTCCTGGTGTGTGTTACTAAGTGCTCACTTTAATCCTTTCCCTAGTGCTGTAACAGACACCATACACACCCTGTGGGGGTGTAATTATTTCTTTTTTTTTTAGATTATAATTACCTCATTCCCCCCTTCCCTTTCCCTCCTCCAAGTTCCCACACACTCCTCCTTGTTCTCTTTCAAATTCATGGCCTCTCTTTTTGTTAATTGTAGTTACATACATATCTGTATACATATTCCAAAATATGTAAACGCAACCTGCTCAGTCTGTATAATGTTACTTGAATGTATGTGTTTAGGGCTGACCACTTGATATTGGATAGCCAACTGGTGTGCTCTTCCCTGGGGAAAACTGTTTCTCCCATCTCCAGCATCCCTTCACTGTAGTTCTTTGTGTAGCGTTGAGACCTCATGGGCTTCCCTCCATGCACTTTAGTACGCCTACTGTTATTGCTCTTGGTCAGACCATGTTTAGACAGCCATGTTGGTGTTGCTTTATGTTGTTGCTTCTGGCATTCCTAGAAGACAAGACCTCATGCAAGCTCCCTGATCATCTGGCCTATGGTCTTTCTGCTCTCACTTCCCCAAGGTCTCCCAAGCCTTGGGTGTATTGTAGGTACATCCGCTGGGACTGCGCTCCACAACTCTGCATTTTGATTGGTTGTGGGTTTTCTGTAATGATCTACTGCAAAGAGAAGTTTCCTTGATGAGGGATGAGGACTACACTTATCTGTGGGTGTCAGAACAAATATTTAGAGACCGGGTGTTTTTATAAAAAAGAGAAATGTATTTGCTGCAGGTTCTGGGGGCTACAAAGAGACCACATGTAGGGAGGGAGGGGAGCTTCTTGCTCTGTCAAAACATGCCAGTGGGTGTCATGTAACATGAGAGGTGAGAGGAAAACATAAGGCGGAGAGAGAACCAAACCCTGTCTTTTATACCTAACTCACGGCCAAGACAACCACACCACCCCAGATGAAGGCATGAATCAGCTCCCCAGGGCCCACCATCATAATCAAACATTAATGATAAAAGACCCCTCTTAATGCTGCTGTAATAGAAATAAATTTCTACATAAGTTGTGGCGTGAAGGAAACTTTAAGCCACACCAATGTTTTTTTTAACACCCTAGTCAGTGTCTGGCTTCTCACCATATGCTTCGTGAGGTGTGTCTTTATATGTGCTCACACAGTGAAGAACTAAGTTTTACCTGTCTTCTGGCTACCTTCCAGAGTCTATCTATCGTCTGTCTCTCCAGCATATCTACCTTGTATCTATTGTCATTTCTCTATCAACTATATTCTGTCTATGTAACATCTCTCTACCAGCGATCTTTTACCATATATCTGTCATCTCTATCATCTGCCATCTATTAGTAACTTCTAGCTATCTGTCGTCTTTATTGGTCATCTATCATTAATCATCTATCTATCTGTGGTGGTTTGAATGAGCTTGTCCCCCACAGACTCAGATTTCTTAATACATAGTGCCCAGTTGTTAGAGATACTTGGGAGGTATTAGAAGGAATGGCCTTGCTGGAGGAAGTATATCACAGAGGTCTGGGGTTATAAAAGGCTTCGTCCTGTTCCCAGTGTGCTCTCTGCCTCATCTTCTCCGTTTAAGATGTAAGCTCCCCGCTGCTGCTCCAGTTACCATGCCTGCCTGCCGTCATGCTTCTGCACAATGATGGTGATGAACTCTAGTGGCTCAGGAACCATAAGCCCAAATAACAGCTTCCTTCTGTGAGTTGACTAGGTCATGGTGTTTTATTACAGCAATAGAAAAGTAACTAACACACTATGTTACACACACACACACACACACACACACACACACACACACAGAAGGAGAAGGGGCAGAAGGAGAGACAAAGAAAGAGCAGCACGACATTCTTGCTCAGAGCCTCCTCTACAGTGCAGAAGTCTGAACAACGACTTAAGAAGGCCTGCTGATTGTGTGAGTCCATAACAAAGGAGAAGTCAATAGTAGAGGAAGAGTGCCAAGAACAGGAGTCTTTGGGCACATGCCCACCAGGGACTGGGATCAGCAGCAGAAAATGAAAGAGCCCACTGGGGAATCATCACAGCACACAGACTGCAAAAGCAGGGGACCCACAGAGTGAGGGAGGTAGTGGGGCCGCCAGGACAATGCACTGCCTTCCTAGAAAAAGCCAACAGGTTGCTCCCAACAAAGCAGAAGGCCCAGTGGGGAAATGGATCCCAGAGGGACACATGTGCTTAGGTGGGATAACTCAGAGCCTTTGAGCTGGAGTCAGAGGAACAAAGAAAGAAGAGCGCAGAGGCTTCTGATACAGGATGAGGCAGCTGCATCCAGGGAGTCCCAGGCCATTGAGTGCCAAGAAAGAGGACTGCATGTGGTGAATTCTGCTTGACAAAGGAGCCTCTCAGTATCAAGCTGCTATCAGGGGTGGCAGAGCAGAAGGACAGGAGGAGTGAGGCCCAGAGCACCAGGAGGAGAAGCTAGCATCACTCTCTGCAACCTGCTTCTCCTTTGCCTGCTCCAAAGGGAGACTGTGGTGGATATAAACGCAGGACAAAGAGCAGGTCCAAGGCCCACAGGTAACTCTCATGGTACACAGCAGAAGTGGCATATGCCGTTGCAGAGAGGAGGTCAGGAGAGGCAGAGGCTTCCGGCAGGAGGACGCACAGCACTTTAACAGCACAGTCAGCCTGGGCTCCTGGTTCTTAGTCTGGTTTTTTTTTTCCTCTGGAAGCATGTCTGTTTTTACTTTCTCTGCACATGAATCCCTAAGCTCAAGTAGATTTTCTGCATCATGTGGCACCAAGACATGCTGTGTAGATCCCTGGTCTGTTATTCCATACACATGAGCCAGAGAGAACCCATCACTCTGGGAGGTGCCACACTGGTGGCCTCTCCCCTGGCATCTTGGTGCGTTTCCTCTTTTATGGTCTCATCTCAATCAGGAAAGACAGGGGTAATTTCTATAACTCCACAGATACCAAAACCCACATCCATCCTGTCGCATATAGAAATGGTGTGGTCTTTGCATAGCACCTGCTCACCTCCATTGTACTTTATTTTGCATGGGGTGTGTGCATGACTGTGTGTGTGTGTGTGTGTGTGTGTGTGTGTGTGTGCAAATGCAGGTGTTCATATGCTGTGGCTTACATATGGAGGTCAGAGGACAACCTTAGGCATCTGCCCTCCTCTTCTATGTTGCTTGAGACAGAGTCTCTTGTTTGGAACTGAGAATGCCAGGCCAGCTAGGCCAGGAACTTTCCTGAATTCTGTTTCTGCCTACCATCACTCCTATGGTGATAGGAGCGTGGGGACTCCAGATGCTTGTACTACTGAGAAGCTTTTCCATGTATTTTAAAGATCTACCTATCATTTATCTAGCGTCTCTTTGCTTACCTATCTGCCTGCAAGCATCGGTCTGTCATCTGACTTTCTATCACCCATCTTTTATCTATCTCCATCGTCATGTCCCCATGAGTGTACACGAGAGGGATTGGGCAGCAAGCTTAGCAGCATCTCCAAAAGTCCCTGGAGCTCACTCCTCCCTGGTTAACTTGTGGGTTGGACCAACCTTGAGTAAAAATTATTTGAATGTAATGCGGTTGTAACGGGTACATTCATATTTTTCTTATCACTATATCCTAAATACACAACTACTTGCACAGCATTCTCATTTCACTAGGGACTTAGGTACTACAGGCAGTAGAGAGATGATTAACCACTGAGACATCTTCCTGGCTCCTCTTCCAGGTCCTTGTGACATCGTGGAGATGTAGCTGTGCACAGCAGTGGAGATGGGCCCTGTCCTGGTGTCTGTTGTTCAGTTAAGATATACGCTCCATCACAATCCTCAGGAGCAGACATACATTTCCCTCACCACCTCCCCCAAGTAAAGCACCAACAGCTCTCCACCCCTGCCTCATGTCCAGCCCTGTTCCCAGGAGGCCTGTGACCACCAGCAGTGATTCAGTCCTTTGGTCCTTGCCTCCCCAGGCCTCTGCTACCGCTGTGGCTCCCACAGTCATAACAAAGATAAGGCCAGAGGAGGAGCCTTGCTGTTAGGCAGTTTCTAAACATCATCTCATGTGGCCAACACTTCAAAACCCTCCAGCCCTCCCTCAATCACTGCAGCCCTTGATCCTGGTTTAAATGAGCCTTCTGGTGCCAAGACCTTGTTAGACATCTGGTTTCACTTGGCTTGGGCAGGGAAAGTTGGGGGATAGGAAGGGTGGGAATGCAGCTACCTCAACTCAAACCAAACCCTCCAACTCAGAAACACGCATCAAATCTGACCCCATGCAACTGCGTTTCAAAACAGTAAAAGGGTAGACGATGAAGATGGAGAGAATCACCAGAGAGACCCAACATGGCAGAGCTAAGCCTCTCCCCCCCCCCAGCAGGTGGCCCTGCAGCTGCCTTACTTCCATCCAACCACCTGTTGCACCCAATGATGCCCAGACTAGAAACTTGAAGTGAATAGTGTCACCATTAGTATCTCATTCCTCTTTCTCCGAGCCATCACCAGTCACCAGGGCTCCTGGTTTCTCCTACATGTCAGTTGCATGAACTTTCTTAGGCCGATAAGAACAAAGGACTATTTACTCTAGAGCTGGCACTGATAACAACAGACCAGAGCAACAATTCTATTGAAGTACAACTTTGTGGTCCAGTTAGTCTCTTGGGGTTATTTAAGGGAGTGTAAGTGAAGGGTTATTTACAGGAGCATGTGCAGACCCAACACAGCTACATCACCACCAAGTACTTAGCCATCGTGAATGATGACCTCAAAGGAGCTGCATCATGCTCCATTCAGTTAACCTTCCAGCTCCTACATAGATCTCCCAAGATCATTTGGAGCTGGGGAATGAGCCAAAAGAACTAATGGCTGCAATCGTAGCCAGAGTCCTGTAACCCTCCTCTCTTCTATCTACTAGAGAGTATTGAAGGCCGGACTACCATCACTGGCTAACACTGTGCTGTTCTGCTCAGTTGCCATGGCTACCAGGCCATAGTAATCTCTGATTGAAGATGACAATTTAATGAGCATGCTATACCTGGAGGAAAAAGAGTATACTCTGATAATGGCCCTCTCTAACTCATCTCAGCCGCCACGCCCATCACCACCAGCCTCACGGAAGTTGTCCTTACATCCCCACGTCTGGACCCACGAAAAGCCTTCCTGAGAGAGCTCCCTGTACTAGCACTTATCCCTTCTAATAAGCTGGCATTACAGCAGTTAGGGCTTTTGTAAACATACAGCTGCTGACCATCATACAATGAGCTCAAGATAGAGCCCCAAAGCCCCGGTGGATCCTTGAGTACTCACCCTTCTGTCCCTCGCCTACTGTTCCAGCTTCAGCATCCATGATCATCCCCACCCCCACCCCTGCCACCCAGCTTTGGGATGCATCCTCTGAACCTCTGCTCATATAGGGAGGTCTCCGTGCCGCCCTTAACCTGACACCATCATCCAGCTTCAGTGTGAGCTCATCTCTGCAGTTCTCCTTCACCTTGGCAGGAGCCTCACTCCTACGAAAAGAAAACTCCATGCTTCCTTCTCTGTACCCTACTCACCTGTCAAGTGGCCTTATTGTTTCAAGCTCCAGTAGGTCTGCAGGCCTCTCCCGTCAACACTCAACACTTAGCTTCTGTGGGGTAGCTACTTGTGTGGTGCTTATCTTTCCCACGGAACTGAAAGTGCTTCGAGAACAAGGGTTCTGGCTCTTTGCTCTGCCAGGGTGAGCCTCAGCTTTCTGGATAAACATAAACGGTAAGTGAAGTTTCTCCCTGGCACCTGCTGGCTCCCTGTGTTGGCTCTGAAGCTCTGAATCGTCACTGAATGTTCATCTTATAAGATACTCAGATGGATGAATTGCCTGTGTAGAAACATGAATATTAAGCTCGTGCATTTAGCAGGCTTAGGAAGCTACTATTTTTCTTGGGTTTTTTGTTTGTTTTTGTTTTGTTTTCTGCAGAACACTGATGTGGGGAGGCTTGGTCCCATGGGGAAGACAGGGGGAAGGAGCAGAGGGGACGGAGAGGAAGGGATCTGGGCACATGCTGCCAGCTGGCCTCGCATTGGCCATAGCCGGTAGAGCGTGTCCTTCGCTGTTTCATAGCATCTGCCAGTACCTGAAGGCATTTCCATCTGTGACTCCAGCCCTAGATGAGCCTCTAACTCCAAAGGGCTGACACAAAAAAATCTCCAGATAAAGTTTTGAGTTAACAACGCCATAGTTGGGGGGGGGGCACTTTCATTTGGCCACGGCTCTTCTTGCTTACTCCCTTACCTGATAGCAAGCCTACCGACATAGCCATTTTCCGTCCTCCTCTGTGGCAGATCCTGTAGACTCAAATGCCCACAGCTTTTGATCCCGGGGCTGCATTCTCTGTGACCCGGGCTGGCTGATCTTCACAAGTCAGCATCTCATGTGCCTGTTCCTCAGACCTAACATTTCACAATAGAAGTTTAGAAGTTTGTCTAGAGATGGTGCTTGAATTTCTCTCCCTCAGACTCTCTGGGCTCCAGAACCTATTCTCCATCTGACAGAATGAAAGTCTGGCCTTGCAGGCTACAAATGAAGACCTTCCTCGGTTGCTCCAGAAACATGTAATTTGCATTTCCTGTGGCTTTATCAGCCTTTCCACCCCATCCCTTCCCTGGCGCCAGTGTCTCAGCTTTCTCCCTTTGTCTCTGGGATTCAGGTCTCTGCAGCTCAGCCATAGAGACATGGCTAAACACTTTGCTACGTTGTGAACAAGGGAAGTCTGCCTTGTTCATAGTGGCACACTTAGCAACATCTCTCTTCCTCCTGTACCCACCAGTTGCAAAAATACCTACTCCTAGCTTGTGACCCACAGATACCTACAACACTGCAAAGATCTTCCATGATCAGGATCAGCCTCCATCCTAAACCAGCCCTCTCCCAAATCTAATGAGTAACAGATATCTTCTTTGGGGGTGGAGGGAGTGACACCATCTTATTGTTGAATCCTCAAGAGTCACCCAGGAGACAAGCTTCTGGTGATGTCTGTGAGGAAGTTTCTAGATTGGTTTAACCAATAAGAAGCCTACCCTAAATGTGGTAGCATCTTTCCATGAACTTGGACTCAACTAAATGAAAAGGAGAAAGAGGGCTGCTCAGAAAAGCTTATTATGGGGACCCAACTCCGAGATCCCAGAGCCAAAGCACAGCTCTAAGGCTCACAGGAATGGGAGATAACCACAGACAAGGGTCCGACCACGTAACACGGAACCCTCAGATCTTGAACTAGTTCTAGATATATGATCTTTGCAAGGCAAACTACAGGGAAACCAAGAAAATGGAAATATGGTCCTTGTCCATTCAGTGAAGAAGTGTGAACACCCAAGCAGCGTGCTACAGCAGGTCGTCACTCTGCTACAAGAAAAGACCAGCAGGGCTCTGATAATGTAGCATTGTGGGTGACTTAAGAACGCAACATCACATCTCTTTCTGCTTAGGCAGAAGAAAAAAAAGTACACGAATGATTGTGATTGTTTGCATTTTAATCATGTGTATGTGTGTGGAAATGTGCACATGAGTGCAAGAGCTCTCAGAAGTCAAAGGGCAGCATGAGCTCTCCTGGAGATGGAGTTACAATTGTGAACCATCATATGTAGGTGCTGGGAACCGAATTCAAGTCCTTAACCACTTAAGCAAGTGCTCTTAACCACTGAACTTTCTTTCTAGCCAGGCATGATACTTTTATGTCCCACAACTCTTCCTTTCTTCTCTGCAACCAAGGCTTTGTCCTGGGTCGGACCTATAAAAGGCGTGCCCTTTAAGAGACTTGTAGCATCCTGGGCCTCTCTCACATTCCCTTTTGCTCTTGGCTATAAGGTACCATGTAGCAAATTTCAACAAGTTGAGACAGTCCACTGAGAGGGAGGCTCAAGACTCTAGAAGCAAATAAATGTCACGTGTCTGAAAAAGCTGAGTGTAGAAGATTCATGAGGCCCCCTCCCATGAGCCCACAGTCCCAGACTCTGAGCAGCAGAGTTACTGTGAGATCATGGAGAGCAGCCTCCAAGCTTTTCAGAGAACTCCAGGGTCACAGCTTCCCTGAGTCATCTCTTCTGTTAAGAAAGCTATCCTTTTCAGTGATGTAGCTCTCCTTGGGTCATCACTGATGCTGTAAGTGACCCCTCACCCATACACCTGTAAGCAACCCCAATAGACTCATGGGGTAGGCCAAGGTGAATGCTGGTAGAATTGTTGCCTTCGTCTGCTGTGAAGTCCCTACCTACAGTGTACAGTCTTATGTACATTTATGATCCAGACTCTCCATTTTTGAGATTAAGAACCTAGACAAATAAAAAACAGTGAAAATTTATCAACATGGCTCTCACCAAAGCTGTGTGTGTGTGTGTGTGTGTGTGTGTGTGTGTGTGTGTGACAGAGAGAGAGAGAGCCTACGCTCACACACATCACCAAGAGAAAGTACCTCTTTCCCACAGTACCTTGATAAAAGTAGCGTGTTTGATCAAAAGTAACTTTCTGCCAAGGAACACATCCATGTCTAAGAATCTCTATGCTTACCTAAGGGGTTAAGTACCTAAGCTTGCAACTGTTAACCTTTATAGCTAACCACTAGTAGTCAGACTCATGCGTAACCAATGGGACCATTTATTTAAGCTAGCAATTGTGAGACTCCCATATCTTCCTGCTTAAGACATTATAAAGGTTTTTAAAAGGAAGATGAAAGTATTGGCCAGGGGAGGTACAGAAAGTTCAGTGCATTCTGTACCATCATGAGGACCTAAATTCAATCTCCGGAGTCCATGTAAAATAAAAAAAAAAAAAAAATCCAAAAGGAAAATCGGGAGTAAGAGTTTGTGCTTGTATTCCCAGAACTGGAGATGCAGAGACAGGTGCATTCCTGATGCTCACTGAACAGCCAGCTTCAACTACTTAGTGAGTTCCAGGCCAATGAGAGACCCTGTCTCAAAAAGCAAAAGACAAACAAAACCAAGATAGACGGCAACTGAGGAATAGTAACTAGCAAGGTTGTCCTCTGGCCTCTATACATGGACACACTTACAAGTGTGTGTGTGAGCACACCTATACACACTCACATACCACACATACACAAACTCACAAATTATCATAAGAAATCCAAGCCTTATAAGAGTAGGCTTGGTGGAGAGGCAACTGGTGAAATGGTTTAGTGAGTAAGTGTACTTCAGCCAATCCTGACTGCCTGCAGTTGAACCACAGACCACATGTGGAAAGAGAGAATCCATTGGCTTCAGCAAATGTCCTCTGATCTTCACATGCACCACCCTACACACACACACACACACACACACACACACACACACACACACACACACACACACAAACAAATGTAACAAAGATTAGATTCTCCACTCCCATGGAGCAAAGCAGAACCACACTGTCCCACTAGACTTCCAAAACTTCTCAAGAGCACACTCCAGACCCCCAGTCTGCAGAAGAATGTTTTGTCACTTCACAGACTGACTGTATGAGAGATTGAGCTTTGGTGAGTGCCAGAACCAGAACATTCATGAATCTTCTCTCCTGGGTGGCGGGTTGTCTTCTCTCTTGAATTCAGAAGGAGAGACTCTCAGTAAGATAAATAGATGCTCCCCACCTCTGTACAATATTTTATACAGGTACATGGTTTGGAAAATTAGGTCAAAGGAGGGAGGGAAAATGGTGATTCATTACCTGTGCTCAGAGGCAGAATTACCTCATCAGATATTCAAAGATAATCAGTTTCTTCCCAATTGTCATGGTAATGAATCACCATTGTTAATAAATTGGGAAGTCAGTTACACCTTTGAGTGGCTGGATAAACCAGAGCTGCTTGGCATCTGTCTTCATTAGAATGAAGCCAATGGGGTGGCTGTGGAGGCTTGGATGCAGGACAGCGGGCCTCTATCTTCACCTGACATTGAGGGAATTCCACCTTTTGCTTGACTTGATCATCAAGGCCATCCAAGCAAGAGAACCCAAGTGTGACTTTAAACCTGAAGTTACCTGTCAGAGATCTGTCAGTGTTCCCTGGGGAAGAATCAGAGACAGCAGCAATTTGTTTATTGACTACAGAGACAATGGTAAGAAATAATTTCTGAGCATCGTTTGGCTCATACAGAGGTCTTTCTTAGAATTGGTATTTCTTCTCTCTAAACAAATAGATACAAGAAATGGAAAATGAATCCAAGCATACCACTGGTACCACCACCCCTCTGAACCTCTAGGGTTCAGCTACAGAGATGCTCATATCAGAAAACTGAGGCCCAGTAAGGCAGACATGGTGGCACACTTCCAAAATCCCATCATGCAGAATGTGGAGCCAGAAAGATCAGAGAGTCAAGGTCAGCCTCAGCTATAGAGTAAGTTTGAGGCCAGCCTGAACTACTTGAGACCTTGTCTCAAAATGGGGTGAAAGATGGCTCAATTACTTGTCGGGTGAGCATAGGGGCCTGAGTTTAGAATCCAAGAACACACACAGGGCAGGATGGAATGGCACACACCTGTAACCCCAGCAGTCCTATAACAAGATCAGAGGAGGCAGGGGAATGCAAGAAGCACTCAGTCAGCTAGCCTGGTGTACAGAGGAGTGAGCAGCAAGTAACCCCACCTTGAAAAAGATGGTAGGCAGCCCAGGGTTGTTCTCTGACCACCATATGCAAACAATCATACATAAACACCCACACTCACACACACAGACAAACATATACACACCCCACATATTCCATATCAAATACAGAAACACACATCACACACAGGCATAACGAATATACACATCACACACCACATATCACATATCAAATGCACAGACATGTATCACACATTTGCATTATACATACACACATCACACATGTCACACACACATTATACATACAAACATAGCATGCATGCAGTATACACATGTATATCAATTACATACATTAAACACACATCACATGTACACAAATAATTTAAAAATAATTGTTTAAATGAAAGAAAACTACGGCACAATGGCTGGAGCATGGTGATCAGAGCCAGAGCCCACTGTGATAGTTTATGACTCAATGAAGCAGCAGACAGGCCTCAAACTCCAGGGGATAAATCAGCTCAAACTCCATCTGCCTTCAGGACAGACAAATCTTTGGTCATGGAACCGTCAACGATCCAAAGATAACTTGGAATGCAGTTATAACTCTTTATTACTTTTAGGACCAAAAAAAAAAAAAGTGAAAGAAAAAAAAACTGAGACGAATTCTGATCTGTGTGATACGGTAATGGCATCTGACAAGTTCCTATTTATTCAAGGGTGGGGGGATAAAAAAAAATTGTGTCTGATCATTGTGTCAAAATCCTGCAAGTCATTTTCGTTTCTCTCTCTTGGGCGAGATTTAAAAGCAAATCCCCGTGTGCTCTGTCACATGACCCTGGTGCTGAGCGCTGGAGACATTCAACAGTAATTTAATACAGAGGTTTGAGGGGTGTGTGTGAGAGAGAGACAGAGACAGATGAGGGCAAGTAAGGGAAAGGAGAGAAGAGAGGAAAGAATTACATAGAGAAAATTAGAGAGATAAAGGAGAGAGAGAGGGAGAGATGGGGAGAGAGAGGGAAGAGGAAACAATTTGAAAGAGAGATGATGAAAGCAACAGAAAAGCATTCTAGAGGAGAGGAAGGAGAATTGGAGGACCAGACAGAGATGCAGAGAAATAAGAACGGAGATAATTAGATAGAGACAGAGGGAGACAAAAGCAAGAAAAAGACAATGAGAAATGGAGAAATGGAGATGAAAATGAAGGGGAAAGAGGTGGAAAGTGTGTGTGTGTGTATGTGTGTGTGTGTGTGTGAGAGAGAGAGAGAGAGAGACAGAGAGAGACAGAGAGAGACAGAGAGACAGAGACAGAGAGAGACAGAGAGAGACAGAGAGAAACAGAGTAATGAGAGGGAATGACAAGCAGAAGGAAGAGGTAAAAATACACACAAAGAAAGATTAGAGACAGGCAGACAGACAGAAGAAGGCTAAGATGGACAGAATGAAAGGAGGAGACAAAGAGAAGAGAGAGAGGGAGGGAGGGAGGGAGGAAGGAGGGAGGGAGGGAGGGAGGGAGGGAGACCGATGACTAGCAAGCCTGTTACTGCTCAGTGTCCCACTGACCCTTAGGAGAGCTGTGTTTGAAATCTTCCCCAGCCTCCTGGGGAAACCCATGGGCAGATGAGAGGAGATCTGTGGATGGAATGAAGGCTCTGTGTCCTGCTCCCTGCTGTCCCCACCCCACACTGTACACATGATGAGCCTTCACCTAGCAGCGCTGCTGAGGTGTTCAAGGCAGGTTCGTCATTCAGAAAGATGCCAACCTCAGCCAGCCAAAGAGCAGCATTTCAGATCCCCATGATCACTTCGATTCCAGCCCTCACACTAGTACACACGCATGCACACACATGCACACACGCACACACGTACACATGTGCACACTCACCTCTCTTCTCATCCATCATCCATTCATCTTCCCTATATTCTTGAACTTCTTACATCTCAGATCAGGACCTGAATATGTCCAAAAAGCCATGAAGGCTATAGGTTAACCCCATTCCTTTTCGTCCGCCCCTATTAGAGTCTTGAGACATCCACAGACTCTGAGGTGTTCCTTGGCCCAGAGAAATTGAGGCAGAGAATAATGCTTTTAGGGAGTACAAAGCCCAGGCACAAGAGTGACCCCACTCAAGGCAGGGGGAAAGGCTGTGCCCATCTCAGGTCTCAATGTCAAAACAGATAGGGATTAAGGAGACAGTTCAGTTGGAAAAACAAACACAAGGACCTGAATTCAAACCTAAGGGGCCTTACGAGCCAAGGGATAGTGTGCTTGTCATACCTGCACTAAGGAGGTAGAGACAGGTGAACCCCTTGGGCTTGCTTGACCATCCAGCCAGTCTACTTGGTGAGCTCCAGGCCAGTGAAAAACAGACCCTGCCTCAAAAGCCAAGGTGGACAGCAACTGAGGAAAACACCTAGTGTCACCCCCTAGGCTCCACATTCATGTGTTTATGCATACATGTGTCCACCTACTCGTATGCATGCACATATGGCTGAATACATATGCACAGAACATATAGAATCAAAAGTGGGCTAGGAGCATGTCAGTGGGATGGGGCAGGGGCTGGGGGATAGAAGGTAGCAGAGAGTAGGGTCAATTAAGACTAAGTATTTGTGAAGATGGCATAAGAACACCTGCCAGTTTCAAAGCTAATTTTAAAAGTTACATTTCAAAAGAAGAAGAGACAGCTTTAGAAGCAGACTATTCCTCCCTATGTCCGTCAGAGAATCTTCATGCTGATCTAAGCAGCTCACCACTCTCTGAGGGAGAAAGTACACATGTACATGCATATATACTCACCACACACATCCAAGAATCAGTACCTTTAAACACTTCTCGCCACTCCTCATATCTAAAATCTCACTGTTGGCTTGGGGAACATGGCTCAACAGTTAAAGCACTTTCTGAACAAGCGGCAAGTGTGAGGGAAGGAGTGTGGACTCCCAGAAGCCGAGTAAATGAAGGATGGCTGTGGCCACCTGCCTGTAATTCCAGAGCTCAAAAGGCAAAGGTGGAGCAAGTTGGTTAGCAAAACTAGCTAGTACTGGCAAGCTCTGGGTTCGATAAGTAAGATGCAGAGAAATCCCAAAAGACTCTCAACTTCAGTCTTGAGTATCTACATACATGCACACACAAGGCTATATGCACCTGCATACACACTTGCTCTTGCACGCATGCAAATACACATGTGTATACACATCACAGACACATACACATGGAAATAATAATAAGTGCGTATGTGAATTATAAAAAAATCTCACCATTGCCTAACTTACCAGTCATGGTGCCATGTACCCTTCTTTTGTCTCTAGTGAAAGGACCATACCTTACATTTTGTTAGGTGATTGCCAGTTGTTTTTGACCTATGGAATCTTCTGGGAAGAAAACCTAAGCCTCACTGCTAGAGGACAGGCTCAGGTATCACCTGGCACACCATCTATTGACAAGAGTCACCTTCCCCTTTCCCCATTTTTTCTTGTTTGTTTCTGTTGTTGTTGTTGTTGTTGTTGTTGTTTGAAATAGGACCTCATGTGACCCAGTCTGGTGTCCAATTCCCTATGTCGATGAAGATTGAACCTAAAATCCTGATCCTCCTGCCTCCACCTCTCACACAATGAGATTATGAGGGCTCAACACCATACCTGGCTTCTGTGATGCTAGTATGAAACCCGTGTCTTTGTGCATGCTAGGCAAGCACTCTACTGACTGAGCCCCATTCCCGCTACCATTTTCTTTTCTCTAAGAGTTTCTCAGACATTGAACAACACTGCTTGTTAGAGAAGATGATCGTGTTGGGCTTTTCCATATACGTTAGTTAATGGTTCCTCCATTTTTCTCAGAGATTATCTTTCACAGGATGCCAGTTTGGAATCATGGGGTTCACCAGCATCCAAGAAGGGAGAACAGGATCAGTATATAGATGGATCAGTATATAGATGGATTTCCCTGGCAATGGTGAGTGATGCAGGAGTTGGGTGTGAAATCCAAGAGAGAAAAAAAGACTGGATGTTCAGATAAGGGTCCTGTGACCCTTCCTGCTCCACTATGGGGAGATATAAACTGTCAATAAGCTCAGCTGGGATGGTCTTTTGCAAGCAAATACAGCTGAACTTCCAGAGATAGAGGTCATTTGACCCAGAGAATCAGTATTGAAAGATTCCAACACGAATACACTTCATGGATCTCTGAAGTCTGCTACCCTACGAAGGCTTTCTGAGAGAGTAAGAATCTAGCCCAGCTGCTAAAGTGCCTTGCTTAGCCCTCAGTTCCATCAGCAGCACTGCACAAACTGGATGTGGTTGTGCACAACTATAACCCCATCACTCGGAGATGGAGATAGGGAGAATGAGACATTCAAGGTCAATCATAGCTGCATAGCAAGTTCCCTAAGATGGCATAGGAAGTATTCCCACCTTTCAGAGCTCCCAGCATACCTAACCCCTGAATCTCCTCTGATCTGCAGAGAATGAGAAGTCCCCATTCTCCACATAACCCACTTTTCCACATTCATCTCCCAATAGGGTTTCATAAGCCCCCAGTACCTTGCAATTCTACCACCTGCCATGTTCTTAGTCTAGCTTGGCACCAATTCTCTGCCAGCTACTTCAAGTCCAAATCATTAGTAAAACTAAACCCTGTATCTTAGACACCCATGAGGCATGCCCAAAGTAAGAAAGTAGTGGGGTCTGCAAGGCCAGGGGATCTTGGCCAGACTTTGTAAAATTTTGGCAGATTCATCTGTTGATAACTAAGTATAACTCTGTAGTAACTTAGCAGTCACTTTGGGTTAAAGTCTAGTGTGTCCATATGGCAGCAGAGCCAACACTTTCAGTGAAAGTCTTGGCAAAAAGTCAAAGTGGGGGAAAATCACCTTCTTCATTTTGTTTTCTGAGAACTGAATCAAGAATGATTATTATGGGATGTGAATAATTCAACACCTTGGCTAAACTTAGGAAAACTCAGTGAGTTGGCAGATGTATGGTTGTGAAACTCTAGCCTAGAATATAATGAGGGACCAGCAGACCACCAAAATACAAATACAACAGAAAATGAAATTTTAAAAGAACGGAAATCCTGAATTATGTGTGCCATATGCCAACATTCATGGGGCAAATAATGTTTGTGTGTGTGCAGGTATCTATGAGTTTGAAGAAAGACGTGAAAGGATGTGCACCAAGCAAGAACACTACAGTGTGCTCTTTAAAGAAGACCACTGTTGCTGTTTCTTGTTTAGTTACTGTATGTGTCTGTACTGTACGCACATGTGATATAGAGGAAGGGGTGGATGCTGGGTGTCTTATTCTAGCACTGTCTGCCTTATTCCCTTGAGACAGGGTCTCTCACCAACTGTGATGCCATGATGAATAAACAGAAGTCCATGAGTCTTAGTAATAACCCCATCTGGGACTGGAGATGTGGATCGGGGAAAAAAGTGTTTGCTGAGCATGCATGAGACCCTAAGTTCCATCCACAGATCGCATAAACTAAGCACAATGGGGCACTTGAGAAATGGAGGTAAGAGAATCAAGAAGAGTTCAAAGTCATCCTGAGTTATATAGAGAGTTCAAGATCTGCCTAAAATACATGAGACGTGAGACACTGTCAGAATGAAACAATGGGAAAGGAAGGGAAGAGAAGGGAAGGGAAGGGAAGGGAAGGGAAGGGAAGGGAAGGGAAGGGAAGGGAAGGGAAGGGAAGGGGGAAGGGGGAAGGGGAAAAAGGAAAAAAGGGGAAGGAGGGGAAACAGGGAAGGGGAAGAAGGGGGAAGGAGAAGGAGGGGGAAGGGGAAGAAGGGGAAAGGGGGAGGGGGAAGGGGAACAGAAAAGGATAAAAACAAAACAAAACAAAAGAATTAGAACAAGGAAGCTCTTATGTCCCATTCAAGGGCATACCCAGTAATAGGAAGAGCTCACCTTCTAGGCCCTAACTGTTAAAAATTTCTCCCAAAGGCCATTGTCTGAGGACAGTCCTTTAACATTCATGCCTTTGTGGGTATATGTGTTCAAAGGACAGCAAAGAAAACTATGAAACAAATCTGGTGTCCCTGAGGATGATGGGCCTGAGCCTTGTGAAGGGATGTTCTCACACTGGAGAGGTGGTTTCACTGTCTTCATATCAGATGCTGGAGTCTGAGATGGCTGAAGACAACAGCTGTACAAGGCAAAGCATCTCTACCAGAAAAAGGAAGCCATAGTAACAAGGGACACACACACACACACACACACACACACACACACAGGCCCGCGCCCGCGCGCGAGTGTATTTCAAGGGTGTTGAAAGTGATATTTTTCCCTATTAGAAAAACGTCAAATTGAAATTGATCTATAACATATATAGGTCAAAATAAATAGACATTTCAGAAGCAGTCATTAAAAAACTTCACAACACCCCCCAAACAAACAAACAAAAAACCAGAGACAAATAGTTTTTGCACAGACTTCTACCAGACTTTCAAAGAATTAGTACTAATACTCCTCAAATTATTCCATAAAATAGAAACAGAAGGAACATTGCTAAACTCATTCTATGAGGCCATAGACACTGATACCTAAACTGTACAAAGACTCATCAAGGAAAGAACATTTCAGATCAATTTTCCTTATGAATATTGATGCAAAAATACTTAATGAAATATTCACAAACCAAATACAAGAATACATCAAAAACATTGTCCACCATGAAGAACTAGGTTTAATTCCAGAGATGCAGGGATGGCTCACCATATGAAAATCCATCAATTTAATACACCATATAAACAAACTGAAATAAAAAAAAAAAAAAACCCACATGATCATCTCATTGGATGATGAAAAAGCATTTGAAAAAAATCCAATGCCTCTTCATGATAAATGTCTTGGAGAGATCAGGGATACATGCACATACGTAAACACAATTAAGTCAGTATACAGAAGGCCAATAACCAACATCAATTTAAATGGGCAGAAACTTAAAGCAATTCCACTAAAATGTCTCTTTTCCGCAGACAAGACTGTCCACTCTCTCCATGTATATTCCATACAGTACTTGAAGTTTTAGCTAGAGTAGTAAGACAACTAGCAAGAGATCAGGGGGATCAGGGTGATACAAGTTGGAAAGAAAGAAGTCAAAGTATCTCCATTCAAAGATGATATAATAGTATAAATAAGTGACCCCAAAAATTCTACCAAAGCACTTTTACATCTGATAAATACCTTTAACAAAGTGGCTGGGTACAAAATTAACTTAAAAACTCAGTAGCCCTCCTTTATACAAACAATGAACAGGCTGAGAAAGAAATTAAGGAAATAACACCCTTCAGAATGGCCACAAATAATATAAAATATTTTGTGTAACTCTAACCAAGCAAGTGGAAGACCAGTGTGGCAAGAACGTCAAGTCTCTGAAGAAAGAAATTGAAGAAAATATCAAAAGATGGAAAGCTCTCCCATGTTCATGGATCAGTATGAGTAGCCTAGTAAAAATGATCACCTTACCAAAAGCAATCTACTGATTCAAGGAAATTCCCATCAAAATTCTAACAAAAAATTTCACAGACCTTGAAAGAACAATACTAAACTTTGCATAAAAAAAAAAAAAGAAAAATCCAGGGATATCTAAAACAATCCTATACAATAAAAGAACTTTTGGAGATATCATCATCCCTGATTTCAAGACTACTACAGAGCAATAGAATTTTTTTTTTTTAAATAAAAGCAACTGCATGGCATTGGCATAAAAACAAACAGGTTGATCAATAGAATCTATGGACACTTGAATTTTGACAAAGAAGCAAAAAGTACTTTATCTGGTGCTGGTCTAAGTGGATATCTACATGTAGAAGAATGCAAATAGATCCACATCATAAAATTAAAGTCTCCACATCATAAAATTCAAGTCCAAGTGGATCAAAGACCTCAACATCAAACCAGATACACTGAGAGTGATAGAAGAAGATGTGGAGAGTAGTCTTGAACCACATTAGCACAACTTTCTGAACAGAACACACATAGCTCAGGCACTAAGATCAACAGTTAATAAATGGGACGTCGTGAAACTGAAAGGGCTTCTGTAAAGCAAAAGACACTCTCAATGGAGCAAATCAGCAGCTCAAAAAAGGGAAAAGATCTTCACCAACCCCACATCTGACAGAGAGCTAATTTCCAAAATGTGTAAAGAGCTCCAAAAACTAGACATCAACAAACCAAATAATCCAATTTTAAAATGAGTTACAGATCCAAACAGAATTCTCAACAGGGGAATCTCTAATTGCCGAGAAGCACTTAAATGTTCAGCATTTTTAGCCATCATGGAAATTCAAATCAAAACCAACCACTCTGAGATTCCACCTTACACCCATCAGAATGGCTAAGTTCAAAAACTCAAGTGATAGCACGTGCTGGCAAGGATGCAGAGCCAGGGGAACCCTCTTCCACTGCTGGTGTGAGTACAAACTCGTACAGCCACTTCGGAAATCAATTTGGCAGTTTCTCAGAAAATTTGGAATAGATGTACCTCAAGACTCAGATATACCACTCCTGGGAATATACTGAAAAGATGTTCCAGCATATAGTAAGGATGCTTGCTTGACCATGCTCAAAGCAGTTTGATTTGTAATAGCCAGAATTGAAACAACCTACAAGTCCTTTAACTGAAGAATGGATAAAGAAAATGTGGTACATTTACACAATGGAGTATTACCCAACTACTAAAAACAATAACATCATAAAATTTGCAGGCAAATGGATGGAACTAGAAAAGTTCATCCTGAGTGAGACGACAGGAACCCAGAAAGACATACATGGTATGTATTCATTTATACATGATATTAGCCATGAAGTAAAGTATACCATGCTATAATCCAGAGACCCAAAGAAACTAAGTCACAAGGAAGGTCCCAGGGGGCAGGGTGTGGGGGGAAACTTCAATCTCACTGAGAATAGGAAATAGAACAGACATCTTGGGTGGACAGCAGGGGTGGGGATGGGAACTGGATTGGGGAGAGGTGGCGATAGGAATAGGAGGGAGCAGATGACGGAGAGAGTACTGAGAGAGAAAACTGGAATAGTTGGGCATCTCTTGGACAAGCTAAAACTTAAGGCAATGGAAACTCTTAGGGATCTATGAGGGTGATCCTAGCTAAGACTCTTAGCAAGGGGGGATATGGAACCTGAACAGGCCATTTCCTATAACCAGGAAAGACTTCCAGTGGAGGGATTAGGACACCAACCCAGCCATAAAACCTTCGATCTACAATTTGTCCTGCCTATAATATGTACAAGAGTAAGGGTGGAGCTGAAATTGAGGGAATGACCAACTAATGACTGGTCCAGCTTGAGACCTATGCCATGAGAGGGAGCCCATCCCTGATACATTGATGGTTTTCTGCTGTACTTAAAGACAAGAGCCTAGCCCAGTTGTCATCAGAGAGGCTTCACCCAGCAAGTAATGGAATCAGATGCAGAGACCCACAGCCAAACATTAGGAGGAGCTTGGAGAATCCTCCAGAAGAGGGGGAGGGAGGATTGTAGGAGCCAGAGAGGTCAAGAATACCCCAAGAAAACCTATAGTGGGCCCATAGGGACACACAGAGACTGAACTGCCAACCAGAGAGAATTATGGGACTGGCCTAGGCTATATATATATATGGCATCCTTCACGTCTATCTTGCTACATCTGAGCTCTCTGCCTTCGCTCCTGCTGCCCCTTCTATTTGAAACTCCATGGAAATTGCTCATCACAAAGGCTAAATGCAAACCCATGTCCAGCCAAGTGCCTCTTCCATGTTCCTCTAGAATACCCTATGAAGGTCTGGGTGCTTCCAGTGAGCTCAAAAGATCCATGGCCTTACCAGCACTAAAATACAAGTACTCACCACCGTGTCCAGCCCTTTTATGTTAGTTCTGGGGATCTAACTCAGGTCCCAGTTCTTTGTTATTTTACAGCAAGCAATTTACTGCCTGAATCATCTCCTAGCTCTAACTCTATGGTCCTCTCTTTCTCTGGTGTTGAAGGAAGCTCATAATGGCAACCTGCTCTAGTTCACCCAGACAGATGGATAGAAGAACCTGTGCTAAGTGGGTTGTGAGCAGAGAAAAGCAGATACTCTTAGTGATACTGTATTGTCACTTGGTGGTGAACAAACCATCAAAATGCATAGTCTTTGGTCCAAGTGAACCTTGAGCTTGTCTATTTGTCCTGTGGCTCGGGCCTGAGACAGGAGACAGAACAGGGGAGATGTTCTGATGATCCAGAGCTGAAGAACTGGGTGTGTAAATGGATGTGAAGTTGACTTTCACTGAAGGAATCCAATAATACCATCCTTTGGAATGTCCGCAGAGCTCCAATTGCTGTCTTTTGGTTTAGATTAAACCCTGCACTAGCTTGCCAAGTCTGAAACCCACTCGACCCTCACTCGGTGTATGTTCTGAGCTCAACTTGAACTTTATGAGGTGCAAGTTAATTTGCATTTGGCAAAATGCAATTTCCTGTTTCTAAGAAAAAGGGACTTTAAAGATTTATTTAAGAGACTCAAATGGCTTCCTGGACATCAAATAGCTCTTACAAAGCAATATTTTAATACGTTAAGTGTAAATGAATTGAAAACACATGAATCTGATTTCCCTTGAACTGCAGATGGGTTTTTTACAAATAGAGAGGTTGGGGGGGGTGGCTTGGCACTGGGGCTGGGGGATTTTCTCTTTCCAAAAAGTTTAGAAAAGTAGATCAAGATGTTAGACAAGCCCTTCCACACTCCAGGGTTCCCTAGCTCGGATTGTGTATCTCGGAGACTCTTGTTCATAAACAAAGGGAGGGTTCCAAACCCACTCTTACCCACTCAGTTTTCTGCCTCTGCTGGGCCGAGTCTCCTTCCCCCTCCCTCCCTCAGAAATTCCAGGGCTCCAGTTTCCTTGAGCCCTCCCCACAGCTTACACACACACACACACACACACACACACAGTGCAGACCCAGCCATAGGTTTCTCTCCACCCTCAGAATCCCTCCTAGGACCTCATGACAATTTCAGAAACCATCAGGACTCCTGCCTATTGCGCTCCACTGACACCACCACCTCTAACTCCTTTAGCAAAGAAGACCTGAAGCTGACTACCAAGAGAAAAACACCCCCATACCCTTTTTATTGGATGCTTAAGACCACATGAGTGGCTGCACTGGATGTTGTGCTATGGACTGTAGGCTGGGGGTGCAGTTGAAGGGCATTTAGGGGAAATGGCATCTACCCACTGGGAAGGGCTGGGAGCTGGGGAGTAGGAAACATTTTGTAAATTTGACTTAAATGCTTTTAAAACATTCATGCTTTCAAACCCAGTGAGTACAGGCTGGGACAGCTAAATTAGAGTTCCATCTGAAATACAGGGGCAGAAGTGTTATAGTCAACGATTTACATCTGTAGATATGAATATGAATAGACATGGGTGGGAGGAAAAGAGCAGTATGCATGGAAGGCTCCTTGGGGGAATCAAAGGATAGATGCGGTTTAGGGGCTTTATAATATTTTAGTTGAGACTAAGAAAAGCACTTGCTGTGCAAGTGCAAAGACCTGAGTTCAAACCCTCAGAACCTACATAAAGCCAGGTGCAGTGGTACTCGTCTGTAATCTTAGCACTCCTAAGGCAAGATGGGAAGCAGAGACAGAGACCTGGAAACTCTTCGACTAGCTAACCTGGAGTATGCAGCAACAAGCAACAAGGTAGGAGATGAGGACCCACAAGCAATCTCTGATCCCCACACCTGTGCTGTGGCATGTGCACATTTGCATTCACACATGTGAACACACACAGAGAGACAGAGACAGACACAGAGAGACCAAGATAGAGACAGAGAGAGACAGACAGAGACAAATAGAGACAAACAGAGCCACAGAGAGACAGAGGAATTGCTTGGGGACTGGAGAGATGTCTCAGTGGTGAAGAACGCTTACAGCTCTTGCAGTAGACCTGGGTTTGGTTCCCAGCACCCAGACAGTGGCTCATAAGCACCCACAATTCCCATTCCAGAGGATCTGCTGCCATCTTCTGGCCACCATGGGTTCTTGTATGCATAAGGTGCATACAAACTCACAAAGGCTCACAGCATACACACACACACACACACACACACACACACACATATGAATAGTTTTAATTGTGCTTAGAAATATATAGCATGAAATTCACACTCCAACCATTTGAAATGCCTGGCTCATTGCTAGTGGGCATATTTACATTGTTGTACAACTATCTCTTGGGTTCCCTTCCAGAGCTTTCTCTCATTTTCTCAACCTAGTCAAACCTATTCACGAGTGACCAATGTTCTAATATCATGACACACTGCAAAGATCTGTTCAGTAGTCTTCTTTGGACTCTTTTGGGTACACACTCAGAACTCCTGAGTCATATATTAGCTCTATTTAGATTTTTTTCCATTTTCAAGACATGCATGATGTGCGTGTGCAGCATGTGTGTAGATACACGTGTGGGAGAGTTGGGAGCATGGCTACATGTGTACATGAAGGCTGAGGTTGATGTCTGGAATCATCTGCAATAGCTCTTTCACCTCATTCATTGGGGCAGGGCTTCTCAACCAAGCACCGAGTGCATGATATGGCAAGTCTTGCTATCTGTTTGATCTGGACATCCCCTTTCTCTGCCTTCTGAGTCTAGAATTGCAGGCAGGCTGCTGCACCCACTGGGCATTTACGTGGATTTCTAGGAATCTACACTCAGGCCCTTATTCTTGTGCAGTGTGCACTGTAACAGTTTGGCCATCTCTCCAGCCCACTATTTGAATTTTTAAATGAGCCGCCACTGTGCTTTCTACAGCTACTGCCCTGTATTCCATTGCCATCAGCCATGCATGAGCATCTCGATTCTTCCACAGCTGTTAACATCAGTCATCTTATATTTTTGTTTGTTTTGGTTTTGATTCTTTTTTGTAACAGCCATTCTGATGCATGTGATGTATATCTTTCACTAGGTTGAATTCAAATGTTCTTAATGACCAATAATATCTTAGTATGTGCTTACTGGCCATGGAACTGTATATCCATTCAGAAGAATCTTTACTGGTGTCTCTTACTTTTCTGTTACAGTAGAAGAATGCCCGAACAAAAAAGCAATGTTCCAAAGAAAGGGTTGATTTTGGCTTACAGTCGGAAAGGCTAGAGCCCACTGTGGTGGAAAGACATGGATGGCAGTAGGACCATGGGGTTGGGCTAGCAATCAAGAAGCAGAGAGATCACATTGCTTCCCCCCACAGGGAAAGATCAGGAAGTAGAACCAGGATATAACCATCACCACCCCAAACCCATTGCCAGTGGCCTTGCTTCCTCCAGCAAGTCTCCGCATCCTAAAGGCGCCATTATCATCCTTAACAGCACAAGGCTGGGAATCAAAAGACAAGAGCCTATGGGAAACATTTCACATTGGAACCACAATGAGATTTTTTGCCCATATTAAGCCCCACTCTCTCTCTCTATCTGTCTCTGTCTCTGTCTGCGTGTGTGTGTGTGTGTGTGTGTGTGTGTGTGTGTGTGTGTGTGTGTGTGTTTTCTGTGTCTTCTCTTGTGTGTGCATGTGAAGGCCAGGGGTCATTATCGAGTGTCTTCCCTAACTGTTCTCCATCTTTCTCACCCTCCTAACCCCAAGTGAGATCAGAAGTGGGCGCCACCATGCCTAGCTTTTTCTGCATGGTTCTAGGAAATCAGACTTAGGCCCTTGTGCTTGTACAGTCAGCCCTTCCCCGACTGCCATCTCCCCTGCTTCCATTGTCATTCTTTGGATGGACGGTCTGTTTCTTATTATGATTGGCTGGCAGGAAGTCTTTAACATTTTCTGGATATCCATCCTTTAACCAAGAGCAGACTGTTTGTCATTCTCTATCTTGCCTATTGGTTCTGTTCGGCATCCTTGGTGACTCCTGTAACTGTGTGTATGCCGATGTTCTCACAATAAACACGTAGACTAGCCATTGCCTCCTCTTACTGATTCTTTGTTTCCCAGTTCACTCTCCAGAAAGGTAGAAGGAAGTCAGTCTCAGGTAAGTTTACAGTTCAAATACTCAAGATCACCAGGATTGAAAACTGCTACTCAGTCCTTTGCAAAGATAATTTATGTAAGCTGGAGGCCTGGCTCAGCAGCTGAAATCGAATGCTGCTCTTGCAGAAGACCAGAACCCAGATCCTAGCACCCACATTAAGCAGCTCACAACTACTATGAACTCCAGTTCCAGGGGATCCCACACCCTCTCCTGGCTTCTGTGGGCACTGCACTCACATCCACAAGCCCACACTCATATCCGTAAATAAAAATAAAACCATTTATTTTGTGGTTTTTGAGGCAGGGTTTTTCTGTGTAGTCCTGGCTAACCTGGAACTCACTCTGTAGACCAAGCTGGCCTCAAACTCAGATCTGTCTTTGCCTCCTGAGTGCTGGGATTAAAACTGGATATATCAGTCACTTCTCATTGTTAAGAAAAAATACCCAGCAAAGGCACCTTAGAAAAGGAAGCATTATTCTGACTCAGCGTTTGAAAGTACAGTCCATCACAATGGGGAGTCATGGCAACAGGATCATGGGGCAGCTGCTCACATTGCACCCCCAGTCGGGAAGCAGAGAGAGATGAAATGGGGTACTCGGCTCATTTTTTTATTATTCAGTCCAAGACCCTAATCACAACGTGGTACTGCTCACACTTAGGGTAAGTTTTCCAACCTCAATTAACCCAATCTAGAAAATGTCTAATGTACATACCCAAAGGCTTGTCTCTGGTGATTCTAGGTCCTATTGAGTTGACGTCAAGATTCCCTATCACACTCATTGGAAACTGTCTTTGTTATTTCTGTTCTGTCTCTTGATTGATAGCTTCAGTGTCGGCAGGGCTTGTTTCTTACTAAGTTTCCAGAATGCCTAGTGGAGGAGGGGGTGGACCACCAGCAATTTGCAGGGATGAATAAATGGATCAGTCATCCCACGAACCAGTCAGTGCAGCAACTCCCTCATGAAATTTGGTTGAGAATAATGATTAGGAAATTATGTTCTCAAACAAACAAGCTGCACCCTTGTTAAGGATTCTACTTGGATGCTTGACTGACTAGAACTTCTGTGGTTATGGAGAGCTGAGATGTTGCCAGTCCAGACCCAAATTATCTTGGGCTATTCTAGACTCCTTAATAGACATTCATTGTCCTTCTTTCTGTGTGAGATCTTACAGTGAGTATCTGGTAAATCCTTTTGCAATGTACTAAGTGGCACTGACTCAAAGGTGAAAAATGTCATCAGATAGCATCTGAGACCTATAATAGATGCCTCTGCTTTGTTGTCACTACCTACCTAATGTTCTCACTTCTTTATTTTAAAAATACTTTTACTTACTATTGTCTCTGTTCTATTACTATTACAATTGAATTTTTAATTGTATTTGTATTTGAAGGTATCCGTGTGAGCAAAGGTACCAATGGCAGCCAGAAAAGAAGGTTGGATTTCCTAGAGCTGGAGTTACAGGTGGTTGTAATTTCCCCAGTATAGATAACTGGTAACCAAACTTGGGTCTTCTTCAAGGGCAGTAAGCAGCAGCCTTAACTGTTGAACTCTCTCTCTCTCTGTGTGTCTCCAGCCCCTGTTCTGTTTCAAAAAAAGCAAAACCAACCAACCAAACAAACAAACAAAAAACCAGAAAACCTGTTACCACATTAGAACACAGAACTGAGGGACCGAGAGTAACCTAAATCTGTGTTCTTAGGTCATTGTCACTCACTTTGGCTCCAGAACAATAACACTCCCTCTTATCCCTTTGAAGATCAGAGCTAATATTTTCTAACATGTGCTTATTTTCACAGACTTTAAAATTCCTTATGGCCTTTAGTTGTTGATTTTGTTTTACTGTTTGTCTAACTCATATATACAGTTGATGCTTAAGACATTGGGTGATTCATAATGTATCTAAAGTCACTTGGCTCCCAAGTTATATTAATAAATGGGAAGTGGGCAATAGATACTCTGAAACTGAAGCTAGTCTATAAACACCCACCATTGGCTGCAACACATCCTGTAATTCATAGCTTCCCTTCAGCTGTCACCATAGCAGCTGGCAAGCCTGAGGCTGCTTGGGTGAGGTTAGTGCCTGCTAACTCACCCCTCAGATACTTGGAGTCCCCTTATTCAAGTGTCCCAATAAATGCATTCATTTTCTGCTGTCCTCAGAATGGTGGCCTGCCTTGACTTTCTTCATACTTCCCCTACAGCTCTGATTTACAGGGCACCTTCTGAATGTCCCAGCATCCTCCAGCAGTCAGGACCAGGCTCAGGCCACAAGCATCACACTGTCCTCGTGGAAAAGAGAGAACAGATACAGGGAGCTGGGGAGGCTGAGCCTAGCATAGCACAAGCCCCTCAGCAACATGGTGGAGCTTTTCTAGCCTCCAAAGCCTCCTGCTGGCCAAACTGCCTGAAACCCTTTCTTGATTTCTTCTTTAACTTGTTATGAATCTTACAGATAAACACCATTTGTTTCTTTTAAAAGATATTGTGGTGGGAGCATATGTGAGGTGTTTGTGCACACGCAGGTATGTGTAAGGATGGATGCATACATGTGCATACAGAAGTCAGAGTCCAACCTCAGGTGTCATTCTTCAGGCACTGTCTACTTTGTCTTTGAAATGGACCATCTCACTGGCAGGGAGATAGATAGACTCGATGTCCAGCCCCGAGAATTTACGTCTCTGTCTCCCCAGCACTGGGACTACAAGTATACCCCACCACCTAGTGAGTTCTGGTGATTAACTCAGATCCTCAGGCTTGCACGACAAGCACTTTGCCAGCAGCCAGCTCCCATTAAGTCTCATGTCAGGTACTACAGTACTACAGTCACGACAATGAGAAAGTAACTCCGGCAGTGTTCCTGTAGGAAGAGGAGGGCACAGATATCTGTGTCCATAGTCATGTAACAGCACAGTCAAGAAGCAGCTCCTTGCCAACCAAGAAAATAAAACAAGAGCCCTCGGTCTCCAGGTCTCACCCTCACAGACACCCCTGACTCAGACTTGAATCGCAGCCTCCGGAACTATGAGAACATTTTTCTGTTGTTTAAGTCAGCCAGAACGCAGCATTCTGTTATTGTGATCCAAGCACACCAAGACAATCTGAGCCTTTTGAATCAGTAAAGGATTTTATTTCTCGCATTTAAAAACATACTGAGATTGGGCATCCACAGACTGTCCCTGGGAAGTTTCAGAGCACACCAGGTTTGATAATGCATCCCCTGGAATCTTTCAAATCGTGAATCATGGTAAGAATGGGAACTTTTAGAACCAGGGAGATGGCTCAGCAGGTAAAACTATCAGCGCTTCCAGACTGAAGACTGGAGCTCAGTCTCCACGCCCCGCATGTTGGAGGCGAGAACTGACTCCTGCTGGTTCTTCTCTGACTTCTACACATCCTCAGTGGAGGATGCCATTCCTCAGCTGGCTGTCTCCCTTGTATCTGTCTGAGACCAAGGCTATGGAACAGTGCTGCTACTTACAGCTAGTGTGAGCCTTCCCATATTACCACCCAATCCAGACACCCCCTCACAGACACTCCTAGATGTTTGTCACTTTGGTGATTCTAGCCTAATTGAGATGAGAGTCAATATTAACCATCACACCAAGGGCCAAAGCCTACAGAGGCTCTGCTAGGCAGCCACAGAGTCTATATGAAGGCAGTGGCTCCTCAGAACAGCTGGGGACTCACTTTATAAACAGCAACCCTTTCATCCTTAAAGCATTTTGAAAAGCTACTAATGAGTCTAGCCAACATAAATGAGACAGTAGAGTTAGCAGTAATTAATCCCAATTAACTCCAGACAGAGGATCTGGGCACACCCAACATTATAGCTAAACTAGGTCAAGGAAGGAAGGCCTCTGGAGGTTAGGTTTAAGTATACCTTACTCTACTTACATGATGTGAAGACTTTTCCTCGACACTTTCCTGCTACAATGAACAGTGCTATCCTCCTGTACCTTCCCTGATATGCATGATGGCCTTTCTCTCTCTCTCTCTCTCTCTCTCTCTCTCACACACACACACACACACACACACACACATACACACACATCTCCCTTCCTGAAGCTCACAGTTGCCTGAGGTCTTCCCTTCCTGAGATCAGACTAGCAAATGAATTCTTCCAGGAAACAATTGGGTTATACAAGTTGAGGAATCAAAGACAGGGTTCTGAAGGCATGTACCTCACTGATTGCTTAACTCCAGTTAGGGAACTTTAAGGAAGTAAGCATCATGGTAGACATAGGGACTAAAGACAGATCACTTCCAAGGATGGTTTTGCTTGGTCCTTGGGACCATTTGGAAGACCCATTTGGGAGCCTCCTTCTAGCAAAGGAAATTGTAAGTACACACCGCTATTACAGTTTTAGCCTATGCTGAGGATCGAGTCCAGGACATTTTGTGTACTAAGCAAACACTCTGCCAACTGAGCCCCACTCCTGACCCCTTAATTTTTTTTTTTAAATTCTGCACATTTAGTTGTAGACTATTCTTTGAATGCAGAAGCACAGTTGAGGATGTTGGTCAGTTTGTAGAACACTTGCCTGGCTTGTGAGACCCTGGGTAAAAGATGGTTTAATGCAACAAATACAGGAGATGCTGGCAGGGTGACTCAGCAAGTAAAGGTGCTTTCATGACTCAGCAAGTGATGGTGCTTTCACGACAAGCCTGACATGAGTTTGATACCTGGGACCTAACTCCATTTTGCCCTCTGACCTCACATGTTCACACAGACATACATGCCCACATACACATATGCCATGTGCACGCACACACACACACACACACTGATAGATAAATAAATAAATATGTAAATATGTAAGGCAGAAAGCACAGCTACATGTATTCCCTCCACCCTCCTTGCCCCTGTGTCTCCTGCCCAAACTTTGGATATTAAACATGAAGACGCTCTCTCAGAGAAACAGTCATAATTATGCTTCTTTTTAAAAAGGTGTGTGTGTGTGTGTGTGTGTGTGTGTGTGTGTGTGTGTGTGTGCCTTAATGAGTTTGTGTGTACCATCTGTGTACAGGTGCCTGAAGAAGCTAAAAGAATGTGTTAGTTCCTCTGAGATAAGGTGACAGGGGGTTGTGAACTACCTGACATGGGTGCTGAGAACCAAACCCTGATCTTCTGCACGAGCAGATGTATCCAAACTGCTGAGCCATCTCCCCATCCAGTGTCACAACTGGATTTGGACTTAGTAAGGCACACTGGGGTTTAGATAAGAGTACCCAAAGGCTCACATGCTGAAAGCTTGGTTGCCAGATTGTGATGCTACTGGAGTGTGGAGGGAGGACCTTTAGGAGGTGGAGCCTAGTGGGGGGAAGTTAGTTCAGATGTGCAACTGTATGAATACGGAAGGAAGGGGTGGAGTCTGTCTTAGGGTTTCTATTTCAATGAAGAGACACTATGACCATGGCAACTCTTTTAAAGGAAAATATTTCACTGGGGCTGTCTTACAGTTTAGAGATTTAGTCCATTATCTGCATTGCAGGAAACACTGCAGTGTGCAGGCAGACATGGTGCTGGAGAAGGAGCTGAGAGTTCTACATCTTAATCTGCAGGTAGCAGGAAGGAGACTGAGATATACTTTCTCACACAAGGCCACACCTACTCCAAACAAGGCCACACCTACTCCAACAAGGCCACACCCACTCTAACAAGGCCACACCCACTCCAACAAGGCCACACCCACTCCAACAAGGCCACACCTCCTAATACTGCCACTCCCTATGGGCCAAGCATTCAAACGCATGAGTCTATGAAGGCCATTGCTAGTCAAACCAGCACAAGGTCCTTGTTTGTGAGCATGGTCTTGCCTGCCTAGGTTCAGAGCTGAAAGTCAGCCATCCAGGGGATGTTTGTAATGTGACTCTGAGGACAACTGAGGTAGAACAGGGAGCTTAGGACAAACATGCACAGTTGGAAAGGACATGTTGGGGGCCCTCTAAATGCAAAGTAGAAACATTAAAGGCAACACGGAAAGAAAGTGGTTTTTAAGATTCATTTCTTTTCCCAGCTGCTTCTCCAGATGTGTTTCCCTGACCAAGGAGCTTTGGTTTTATCTACAGAAAAGTAAAGAGGCCCTGTGCATACCTCTCAGGATTATGCAGTGAAGGAGATGGATCAGGTAAGCAACCAGCACAAAGGCTAGATAACAAGCTTCGGTGTCTACAGGTCAAGACTTACAGTAGTGTGACGGTTAATCCTGACTGCCAACTTGGCAGGATCTAGAATCTCCTAGAAGATTCTGAAAGAGATGTTCTAGATTCAGTCAATTGAAATGGGGAGACTCACCCTAAATATGGGTGACATTACCCCATAAGCTGAACAGAAAGGAGAAAGTGAGCTGGACACAGCATGCATCTCTGCTTGCTTACTGCAATGCGTGGTGAGCAGCTGCCTCGGTGCCTTCTCCACCATAATGAACTGTGTGATGGTTAATTTTAATTATTGGCTGGACACCACCTAGACTTGCCTGGCCTTCGAGCATGTCTGTGGGGACTCTCTAGATGGGTGAAGACTCAGTCTGTAATTTGGAACCACCATCCCTTGTTTGAAGGGCCTGTGCTATAGAAGAGTTGAGAAAGCTACCTAAGAGCTAGCAGGCATGGATTCATTTCTCTCTGACCTTGACCATGAATGTGATGTCACCGGGTGCTTTGTGTTCCTGCTATCCTGACTTCCCTGATATGAGAAACCGTAGCCTGGAGATATGAGCTAAGATGACCCCTTTGGTCCCTAAGTTGCTTTTGTCAGGGTATTGTATCACAGCAACAGAAATAAGACTGTACCCTCAAACTGTGAGCCAGATAAACCTTGCCATCCTTAGGTTGCTTTTGTGGGCTGCTGTGTCACAGCAAAGAGTGATACTAAATCAGAACCAGGACAGAATGAACAAAGGCATAGACGAATGAATTCATTCTCAGCTGGCTCCTGAGGCCTCATTCAGAACATGCCCTCCTTAATTACACAAAGCAGGGTTCATCTTATTATTTTTCTAGTTAAGAGGGAAAAAAAATTCCAATTTAAGCAAACTCTCCTTCAGCCACATGCTGCATCCTGTGCAAACGTTTCCTTAATTAAAAGATTTTAATCACAGCACACAGTGTCTCCCAAAGAGCTTTCCAAAAGGTGGCTCGATATGCCTGCGAGCATCCCACAGACAGAGGCACTGGTGTCTGCAGGTACCTGGCCAAGACGACCAAATGAACGTCCTCCTCCTAATTGCATTCGCCCGCCTTCACCAGAACCTTAGATCTTCCCTTTCTTTCAACCACTGGGACTTTCTTTGAGAATGGTGCTTTTTTTCTTCACTGTCCTGATAGATTTGTTGTCTGTAAGTCTTTCGATTTTTTTTCATGTGTCTGTGGATGTGTCATGCATTCATATATGTATGCATATTTATATGTGTGGAGAATGTGTTTATGTTTCTATGTGTATGGGACATGTGCCACCTGTGTGACCATGCCTGTGGAGATCCAACATTGATACTAGGAATTGTTCTCAATTGCTCCCATGGTTTATTCATCAAGGCAGAGTCTTCCAGTCAAATCCAGAACTTGTCAATATGGTTTCTCTTTAGGCTGCTTACCCTGGAGAGCCCATCTCCGCCTTCTGAGGCTGGTATTTACAAGTGAACCGGCACACCCACCCAATGTGTCTACCCAGATCCGGATGATCTTGACTCCTCTGCTTGTGCAGCAAGCACTTTAGCAGCTAAGTGCTCCAGCTACAGGTCTTGAAATTAGACTTAGAGTTTAGATTCTAATTCTAAGCCAACCACACTTCTGCACTTTCTTTTCTAGTCCTTCCATGCGACAGGTTCGGCTTCCTCTGCCTTTGAGGTTGGTGGCTTTGAAGGTTCCTTGACAAACCAACAAACTGCTTGGCAGGTATATGAGCCATTTTTTAAATTATTTATGTGACAAAATACCAGATGAGAAGGAACTTAAGAAAAATTCCTTTTGGCTTACAGTTCTAGGGTACCATCCATCAGGGCAGGAAGACATAGGAGCCAGCGCGAGACATGTGACATAGTTATTCTAAAGGACCCAAGTTCCATACTCAGAATCTATGTTAGACAATTTACCGTCACTTGTAACCCTGGCTCCAGAAGATCCAGTGCCTTCTTCTGACAGCAACAGAAGCTTGAAAACATGGGGCATATATTCACATACACATAACAATAGAAAATAAAATCTTCAAAATAGGGCTAAGTTTTCACAGGGCCATATTTGAACACAATTTTCATTACAGCCCCATGTGACACACTTTAGGTTTAAAAACCTGGCCTTCCTTCTAATGAAAAATTGGTTTGGTTTGGATGTCCAAGAATACTACATAGATGAGCAAATCACCTAGGGGAGTCTGAGGATTAAGAAGAGAGTCAAGAAGCTGGCTGGTGAGCTCTGCAGGTGCAAGGATCCTGGGCCACCTCTGGAAGGCCCATGGTCCTCAGACTCCACTGCTAGACTGCTGTGAATACTTCTTGGGCCTCCAGGGAGCATAGATCTAATAGAGTTTGGGAGGAGAAATAATATTCTAACCTTTAAAAGAGTTACCCAAAAAAGATGTCCTTCTCTAATGTTTTTCATATATATATATATATATATATATATATATATATATATATATATATATTTGATCCTCAGGATCTTCTTCAAACAAAACATTGTGCCAAAACTCCAGGCTGCTATCTAATTTACTTCAGCCTTAAGTACAAAGAGACATTGCTTGGCTTATATAAATCATTACTGTTTCCCTAGCTTTTATAAATTATTACTGTGTAGTTCGAAAATCTTAGAACACTGGCAGCTGCATGTAGTTGGAACAAAGAGAAATGCTTTAGGACATGTTTCTGTCCCTTTTCCTTAGCACGGGAGGTTTGTCACTGCCATGATGTTAAATCTAAGGACAAATGTTCCTGATAGACCATTCCAGATGTGAAGCAGATTCAGTCCCTATCCTTTTGTGAACAACAAGCCAATTTCTAACTTTGCCTACAGGGCGATTTTCAGGTCATTACTAGAACTAAACAGAAAGGTTGAGCACAGAGGCTATGGAAAAAAACAAACAAACAAACAAAAAACAGCAGCTCTGAGAATCCACATTATCCCAGAGATAAACACAGGAGAGGTATATTCATGTACATATGATTTCTTCTTCCATATGGAACCATTTTTAAAAGGTACATGCTGTGCACATGAATGCTTTATAACCCAGGGAATGTCTTTCCATATAAAAAGATGAAAAGAGGGCTCGCCATGTGACTTCATTGACTGGGTGCTCGCCTAGCATGCAGAGCCCTAGATTGTGTCCTCAGCACAGCATAAACTGGATGTGGTGGCACACACCTGTAACCTCAGGACTTTCGAAGTAGAGACAGAAGAATCAAATGATTGAAGTCAACTTTGGCGACATGGTGAGCTTGAGACCAGCCTTGACTCCATGAGACCCTGGTTCAAATTTTTAAATTAAACAAAAAAGTTAATTAAACAATTAAAAAGCTGACAGGAATGACATAGACAAGGTCATGAGGACATGACCAGTTCTAGTCACCTGGACATCCAGAGTAGTTATCTTGGTAGTGCCTGGTCTGGGAGTTCTGAGGCTATGCCCAGGATACTGCCTTTCTCTACATTATTCTCCTGTTTCGATTGAAACTCTTTTCAGAAAGGATTTTAGAGTATGAGTGTTTCCTCAAACCCCCATTGTAGTGGGAGATATTTAAAACAGCAGCCTTCAATATGGCTTTTCTTAATCAGCCACCATGTTATCGACTAGCCTAGGCTTGCAGCTACGAGAGGAGGTGGCCTACTGCCACTGCTCAGCTCAGGCCGTCTGCTCGGGTGGTCAGAGATACCGGCCCTGCCAACCACAAGATGCCATCGTGGGAGATGGCTCTGCCAATCTTCCATGCTGTTTCTACAAGGCTGGGTAGTACCCAGACCATCGAGCCATCCATGAGGGCCTGGTAGGAAATGAGATTCTGAAGCTTAAAGATTAATCAAAGGTTTTATATATTTGGTAGTGCTCAATAACAATATGCCCATATAATTAGAGGTGTTTCCCAATTAGCTAACCTAAATATAAGTTATAAAACTGCTCTCCATACCTGCATGGCTCTTCATCCTCCTACCTCTTTGCTCTCTCTAGCTCCTCCTCTTCTTCCTCTTATTCCTCCTCTTCCTCTCCTTACTCCTCCCACCTTAGCTCCTCCTACACCCCATGCCCACAGTATCCCTACAAATGGCAACTTCAGAAGAATGGCTGATTGATCTAGTAAGTGAGCCAGAAGGGCTGCAGAGATGGCTCCGACAGGAAAGAATTTGCTTACCTCACAAGCATCAGGCCCAGAGTTTGAGTCCTAGAATCTACATGAAAAGGCCAAGCAAGATGGTGTGTGCTGTGTTATCCCAGTGCTTAAGAGCTGGAGAAAGGCAGATCCTTGTGGCTCACTGGCTAGTAAGTCCTATCTACTTGGTAAGCATAAGACCAGTGAAAAACTCTCTCTCTCAAAAAAAAAAAAAAAAAAAAAAAAAAAAAAAAAAAGATGGGCAGCACCTGAGGACAACATCCAAAGTTGACCTAACACACTCACACAAACACACACACATACACACACACACACACACATACATACACATACAAGTGCACACACACAAGCACACACTCACACAAACACACACACATACACACACAAGCACACAAACACACACATATACACACAAGCACACTCACACAAACACACACACTCACACAAACACACACACTCACACAAACACACACAAGCACACACTCATACAAACACACACACATACACACACAAGCACACAAACACACACATATACACACAAGCACACTCACACAAACACACACACTCACACAAACACACACAAGCACACACACACACACACACACACAAATATAACCAGCTTAACTCACATGGCATTTCCTAAACCAGTCATCTCTGAAGTCAAGATTAGCCATAGGCCCATGTCAGATAGAAAGGGAGTGCACCTAGGAGTTGAAGGTGAAGTGCCTAAGTGTACATATGCTGAGGCCAAATCCATTTGTCTGCTACTGTTTGGGAAAAAACTGAAATAGTTTACTAACTGGCACCCTATGGGCAAACTGTAGCCTGCAGTCACATTTTGTAGGGCTCACCCAGAAGGGCCAAAGATAGATGTTAACTAACCAAGTCCAACATGGCTGTGGGGATGTCAATTATCACAGATTTCATAAAGGGCATCATGACAATAGCTATCAGAATTAGAAATGTTAGGACTGTCACCCAGAGAATCTTCTTTTAGGAATTTATCCTACAAATACCCTCACCCACATGGAATTCTAGGAAGTGACTGGAGAGTCCGTTCACTGGAGCACAGTTTGCAAGAGCAAAAGATTGGAAACCACCTAAATGCCCATCCTAGAAGCCAACTTTAAGAAAGAAAAAGCCACTGATTGGTTCAAAAGAATTCTGGACCTAATAAGAAGAAAATAAGTGAATTTAATGGATCATCGGGGAGCAATTTACTGAACAGTTTTGTGTAACAAAATGGTTGAATTAAAGGGGGGGGGGGTGATGTAACATAGTGCAAACAGTGTGACCTTGGTTGTCTGAGCTGGGAAAATCCCTGTGTGGTGGAACACTGTGCTCAGGTGAAACTAATCCCACTGGTCATCTATGGGGCAGGGGACTGGGAGGGTATCTCTGGGGTCTACAATGGAGGGTGTGCTTCCACCATTCATTCTGGATGAGTCTCCTTTTTGCTACCTATTTTGAGCTATGCAAATATATTATCTGAAAAAAAAAATGGGGCTGGGGAAATGGCCCAATAAAGTCCTTCCGTGCAAGCATGAAGACCTGAAGTTGGAACACCAGCAGTCAAACAAAAGCTGACTAGCCTGGTAACTCAGTTGCAAATCTGGCAGTCAGAAGACACAGACAGGAGATCCCTGAAGTGAAGCAAGCTCACTAGCTAGACTACATGAATCTTAAGAGCTCTGGGTTCAAGTATGAAACTGTGTCTCACTATAAATACGAGGAGCAGTCCAGAAAGACACTTCCCAGCAACCCCTGGGCCTCCATAGATGCATCCGTACACACAGGAGTATGTATACATCCAAGCATGCACAACACACACGCACACGCGCGCACACACACACACACACACACAGTAGCCCATACTTGTGAAGCCAGCTTTGAGGTGTGGAGACAGGAGGATCCTTTGACAACCTAGTCAAATCAGTAAGTTCCATGTAAAAGTGAGGACCCTATCTCGCAACAAGATCAACAACAACTGAAGAAGACACTTGAGGTTGACCTCTGGCCTCCCCACACCAAAGCACATATATAAATGTGACAACATGTACAGGCACAAAAAACTTATGGCAGAAATATTATTTTAAACATTGGTTCACAATTAGAAAAGATGAGGTTTTTATTTGGGGTACCATACACGACTTGAGAAATTCACAAGAAAAAAGTGTCTTGGCACATTTATTGCTTGGTGCTTCCTCTGTTGGTGAGAATTCCAGGTGGCTATGGGAGAGGTGGGAGGGACAGACTGGGAAGACTGGCCAGGCTGCAGGTCAGCTGAGGTCAGGTCACAGGGCAGGCAGCTCTGGCCTCCCCTCATAAAAAGGACCTACAGGTTGGTTTGGAGCTTGGCAGCTTTCCAGTGCTGCGTTCACAACAGGTTTTAGAAAGCCTGGCCAAACCACATCCCACGGTCTTAATGACAAGGCTCAATACCTGGGGCCCCCAAACGCCCTCTTTTTGGTGGCTTTATCCTCAGCCAGCCAGTGTTTGTGGCCTTCCAGTTATAGCATTCTGCCTCAAAAAGGAAACAGTCCCGAGGAAGAAGCCAATTACCCTGCCTCTCTGGGTAAATTTATCCCTCCTCCTTCGAAGTCCTGGTCTGCAGTGGGCAGGAGCTGGTGCCACCCCACTTCAGGCAGGAGCCAGGCCTTTGTGGTGAGCCATGGCATCTTTTGTTTCCCCGCAATTCTGTGGCCGAGCTGGGATGAGGCCCAGGGTCCACAGGAAGACGTATCCTGGCTCCGGGGTCTCCTGCACGGCCTCGCGGGACTCTTTCCTCCAAGTGCGTGTTTTCTCAGGCCTGTCGGGAGTCGCTTGAAGCACAGGTGCACCGGACAGCAAGTTAACTCTCGGGGCCTGTGTCTCATCAGATGTAGTCCCTGTGGGGCAAAGCATTTATCCCATGCCAGCTGGAAGGAGACTGCTCCGGAAGTAGAAGTGGTGGTTCTGGAAATGCCACTGAATTCTGCTCATCTGATCACCCCACGTATATACCAAAAAGGTGTAGGCCTCCCTGTGTAGCATTGCATGGATGTCCAGCCTAAGAAAACGCAGGGGTCTAGGGAACATTCCTGGTGGAGAGACCACTTGACACCCTGGGTCCTATCCCCAGCTCCAAAAGAAACAAAAAAAAAAAAAAAAAAAGGACCTCAAGACCCCTGAAGTCCCCACCTCACACTGCTTTCATGGGAACTTTTGTTATTCTTCAGACTCAATTTAAAAAGTGGATATTATAAAACATTTTACTGCTTTTTTTTTCCTTCCAGACTCTGTAGCACAGGATGACGTCAAATTCTTGCTCTCCCTGCCTCCACCTGCTGGAATTACAGGTGTATGTCATCATGTCCAGTTCACACGGTGCTGAGAATGAAGCCCAGGGCTCCTAGCAGACCAGACAATTAAATTGCATTCCAAGGCATTATTGACTTTTTTCAAAGACCTATTTTTTTTTTTTTTTGTATTTCTTTTTTTTTTTCCAAAGGCCTATTTTTTTAAAACATTTGTTTTATCTTTATTTTGTTTTGGGTGTGATGTGTGTGAATATGTGTTTGAGAAAGAATGTGTGTGTGAATGAGATAATGTGTGGATATATATGTGTGTAAAAGGGTGTGTGTATGTGTATATATTGTGTATATGTAAATATATGTGTATAGGAGAGTATGTGATGGTGTGTGTGAATGTATGTGTATCTGAGTGTGTGTGTGTGTATATATGTGTGTGTCTTGCATAGATGCAGGCGCCCTCAGATACCAGAAAAGGGCATTGGACTCCTGAGGTTGCAGTTATAAGCAGTTGTAGGAACTATGCTGAACGTGCATCCTTTATAAGAGCAACCAGTGCTCTTAAACATTTTTTTTTAAAAAACTTACATGCAACCCATACCAAATATTTCAAAAAAATCAGATTATAGAAATAAAAAAAAGAGAGAGAATATAAGGTAACTCTTAATGTATCCTGAAATACTTATCTTTTTACTTAACTTGTGTGTTGTTTGGTGTGTGTGTGTGTGTGTGTGTGTGTGTGTTCACATGCTCACATGTGCCAGGGCATATATGTGGGGATCAGAAGACAATTTGAATGAGTTGGTTCTCTCCTTCCTCTATGTGAATCGAGGGTATAGAACCCAGTTCCTATGGTTTGGCAACAAGAACTTTTCCTGGCTGAGGACCCTCACTGTCTGACTATTATCTTAGATATGTGGAGGTTTGGATGAATGATGTCCCCCATAGTCTTGGGCATTTGGACATTTATTTGCCCCCAGTAGATATGGCTGTCAGGATGTTTTGGTGCCTCAGCCTGCCTGTAGGAAGGACATTACAAAGCCTGGTCTTTCAGATTAAAAACCTCTACCCTCTGCTGTCTCCAGCTTGCTCTCTCTGCTTAAGGTTGAAAATGTGAGGTTTCACCTTCCTGCTCCTGCTACCATGCCTGCTGCTTGCTGCCATGCCCCTGATCTTCAAGCACGGACTCTCATCCATTCGGAACTAGAAGCCAAAATAAACTCTTCCTTAAGTTGGCTTTGATGGTGATATTTTATCATAGTAACAGAAAAGTGACTAATTCTATAACATTCCTGAGTCCCTCCCTCCACATCGTCCCACAGCGTTGGATGGTCTGCTGAGATCACCTTTAACTGACAGACAGGATTCCAAAATTTAAATGCATCACAGGGTGTCTAAACAACAGTCCTCTCACCATGATTTTGTTTAACCCAAGTTTCTGCTCTGCATACAGTGCTACTGGGAACATCCTTACATGTACAACAGCTTTCATGCTTGCCCGGATGATTTCTGGGGGAGGGGATGTACTAACGTGTGCTTAAGTCACACATGTGTGTACACATGTGGAGGTCAGAGGCTGGTGTTGAGTGTCTTCTTCAATTATACTTTACACTTGTTTTCGGCAGTGTCTGTCAGAGCCCCTGGAGCTCATCCATTTGGCCAGTATGGCTGACTATTGAGTTCCGGAGATCCCCTGTCTCCACCTCCCCAGTTCTAGACTTATGGGCATCAGACACCATGCCCAGCATTTTTTGTAAGTTCTGAGAATCCACACTAAGGTCTCCATGCTGACACAGCAAGTACTTTACCCACTTAGTATCTCCCCAGTCCCAATTATTTTCTCTCTGAGAAACTTCTAGAAAAAAAAAACCAAACAAACAAACCACAAAACTGGTTACTGGTGATGTGCTATTATAAGTATCCATCCTTCTACCAAAATCTCACTCTACTTCCTTAGCAAATGTGTGGTTCTCCAGCAGCGACCCACAGCTCTGCTGGAGGTGAAACAAATGAGACCAGGGTTATGGTACCAACCGAGGCTTCTCTGGGATGGAGTGAGCATGATGCAAAGTAGCCTTAAGGAAATGCAGAGCAATCACGGTGTCTAAGAGAACATGGCTGGGTGCTCTTCCTTAAATTGTATGGTTCACTTGTTACAGTTACAACTGTGTTACAACATTGTCTCTCTCCTCTGCGAGTTGGTAGGGTGCGCTTGTCTAGCAGGCAACACAGCCCTGGCTTCCATTCCCAGCACCACATAAGCCAAGAGTGCTGGCGTGCCTCTGTAATCCTAGTGCTCTGGAGGTGGAGCCAGGAAGAGCAGACGTTCAAAGTCATTCTCAGCTACACCTTAGAGGCTACAGGAGACCAAGCCTCACAAAAACAAAATGGTGAAATGAGATTTAAAACATCACACTGGGTTCTCACAGTAAAACCCCTCTTGTGGTTTAGATTTGAAATGCGGCTGCTGACCAGCTCGTGTGTTGAAAGCTTAGTCCCTAACATAACAGTGTTCAGAGGTGTTGGAACTCCTAAGAGCTCTGACCTCACCCATGGCTTATGGGCTCAATAGGCTATTGGGAAGCTGCAGACATTTTAGGTGGGACCTAATGTGAGGAAGTCAGTCACTGAATACTTGCCATGGTGGGGGTATTTTATCCTCAATGCTTCTCTCTTGTTCTCCTTTTTCTCCCTTTCTCTATCCCCTCTTTTCCCCCTCTCATTCCTTTCCCTTCCTTCTCCATCCTCTTCCTGTCTTCCTCCATCTCCTTCAACTGCCATGTTTCCCCTCTTTCTCTCTCCCCGTATTTTCTCTCCCCCTTCTTCACTTCTCTAATCCCTGCTTTCCTTTTCTCCCCCTCAATCTCCCTTTTTGCATCTTCTCTCTCCTTCCTCTCCCTACTTCCTTCTTTCTCCCCCTTCACTTTCCCTCTGACTTTCTCCTCTCTTCCCTCTTCTCAGTCTTCCCCTCCCTCTCTTCCCCCTTCTCTGCTTCCTGACCACCATGAGGTAAGCAGCTTTGTCCCACCACACTCACCCTGCCATGATGTTCTGCCTTACCTCAGCCCAGAAATGATAGGATCTTGTAAATGTGTACAGACGACACCTCCAAAATTGTGAGCCAAGATCAATCTTTCTTTCTTCAATTTAATTTTCCCAGGTATTTTATCACAGCAATAGGAAGCTAACTAAGGTAGTCCATGTGAAGGTGACATCTTTGTTTCCTAGCTAGGAAAGCAGAATTCTAGATAGGCTAGGATTCTTGCATAGTTGAGGCAGGTGATGGTCCCAAACAAAACCATTCAAGAACCTCCTAGTTTTCTTTCTGATCCTGTGGTAACACCTTGACCAAAATCAAATTGGGGAGTGTGGTGGTTTGAATATGCTTGGCCCAGGGAGCAGCACTGTTTGGAGGTGTGGCCTTGTTGGAGGAAGTGTGTCACTGTGGGCATGGGCTTTAAGACCCTCCTCCTTGCCACCTGGAAGCCAGTCTTCTCCTGACTGCCTTTGGATGAAGATATAGAGCTCTCATATCCTCCACCTCCATATCTGCCTGGACACTGCCAAGCTTCTGCCTTGATGATAATGGACTAAAACTTTGAACCTGTAAGCCCGCCCCAATTAAATGTTAATTAATGTAAATTAAGAGTTGCCTTGGTCATATGTCTGTTCATAGCAGTAAAACCCTAAGACAGGGAAGAAAGGGTTTATTTGGCTTACACATCTTGATCACAAGGGATCACTGCTAGGGATCAGGACTAGGCTCAGGCAGAAGCTGGGGCACAAAACATAAAGAAATGCTACCTATTGGCTTACATCCACAGCCATGAGCAGCTACTTTCCTTCTACCTCCCGGGACCACCTGCTCAGGGGTGGCCCTACCCACAGTGCACTGGTTTCTTGCACATCAATTGACACTCAAGAAAACTGCCAAGCAGACAGGCCTGCAGGCCAGTCTGATGGAAGGATTTCCTTAATTGACATTCTGTCCTCCTAGATGGCTCTCATTTGTGTCACATTGACAGAATTAACTGACACAGGCACTGGAGGTCAATCCCTGGCACTTCTAGAAAACAGGTGAGTGCAGCTACTGGTCCTGCTTGGGTTGTCTGCAGAGGACTGGAGCAATTCCCTCCTTGCCCCTCCCTGATACTTCCCGAGTGACTATTCTACATACAGGTCACTCTCATGCAAGGACAAGAACAGAAGCAACATTATTTAGCCTGCTTCTCTTGGGAACATAAGTTCGAAATACTTGATTTCAGGTTCAAACCATTTCCTTCTGTAGTTGGAATAGTAGAAGGTGCTGACATCAGGGATAGCTGTGTCTTAAGTATCTTTCATACCTTAGGAACGTGCTTTGGGAACTGGATAGATGTCTCAGCAGTTAAGGACACTTGTCCTTGCAGAAGACCCAAGTTTGATTCCCTGTACTCACACGGTAGTTCACACCTGTCCATAACTACAGCTCCAGGTAATATGAACCCTCTTCTGACCTCCACAGACACCAGACATGCACAGAAAACATTCATAACATAAAATATAATTAATAAATACTTTTTTTAAAATTTTAAAAAGAGAACGTAACTTGGCTGAAACAGGAGACACAGGCTGAGGCTTCCAGCAAGCACTTGTGACCTGGATCTCCGTGTAAACTTTTACCACTCACACATGCATCCATGCTGTAGTGGCTAAGAACCAACTAATTTGGAGTAGGAGGCTGGGGATATGAGCCACAAGCCAGTAAAGCAAGAGAACCTGAGTTTGGGTCCTCAGAACTCATGTAAAGGCAGACAGTACAGTAGATCACATCTGTAAGCCCAGCACTCTTATGGAGAATCCTCAGAAGTTTCCAGACAAACTAGAAATGAACAACAAGAGGACCTGACTCAAATAAGGTAGTCAATAAGAACTGACACTGATGTCCTTTGACCTCCATCCTTGAGCTATGAGACATATGTACTCAGACAAACACACACACACACACACACACACACACACACACACCACTGACACACACATTTACTTTTTAAACTAGTATTTTTGAAGCCCAGCCAACCTCTCCTTAATCTTCCAGTTCCCTTTCTGTTATTGTGATAAAACATCCTGACCAAAAGCCACTTGCTGGAGGAAAGGATTTATATGGCTGACACTTCCAGGTCATAGTTCATCACCGAGGGAAGCCGAAACCATGGATGGAGGGATGCTGCTTGCTGTCTTGCTCACAGGATCATGCTTATGTAGCTTTCTATGTATCCCAGGAGTACCTGGCCGGGGAAGGTGGTGCTCCTCACAGTTGCCTGGGCCCTTCTACATCAACTAACAATCAAGACAATCCCCCACAGACAAACCTGATAAAGACAACACTCAACTGAGACTTATTCCCCAGCAAGGTTAGACTGTCAGGTCGGCAGTCAGTGCTAACTAGAATACCTGCCTTGCTCATACTTTGACATGCCCTGCAAGTCTGACCTCTATGTAGACACATATGTTCAATTACTGAACAATCATTCCTCTGAGATATACCTTTCAAGCTGGTTCACACAGAAAGCCAAGTGCACACTTTGCTGGAAAGAAATATTCTTGTCACATAAGAGCTCGTATTAATCAAAAATCACATTATGGCTCCTGGAATGAAGTTTCCTTTACTACTTTTTCATAATAATCCCAGATAAGATAAAACTGGTAATTGCACGTTCTCTTCTGATGGGAGATAATACAAAAGTGGTATAGAAATTTGACTTAAAAGAAGTATATTCACTTGGCTAATGGGCTCCCATTATGCAGCCTTTACTTATTCATGCAGTACAATTTTGCCACATATTGAAAAGTTTAATTAGAAGTTACATGTTACATTGTTCCTCGGTGTTAGCCACAGAGGAAAGTTTTCAACAGTCAAAGAAGGAAGGAGGCAATGGAAGCTTAGGAAGCCAGTGAAGGCTACTTACAGAGACTACCCATGTCAACCTCCAGGAAGGCTGGCTCCTAGACAGGTCACCTTCAGATCAGAGCTTAAGGGTAATATCATATCTATAAAGCTCACCTTTTACAGTGGCTGAAAGGATAATCTATGGGTGCCAGGAATAGGTTAATGAGTATCATTTGTTTTCTTTATAACTCACCCTGAAAGGGGGCACTGACTCTATGATCCCCAGAAGCAAAGGCACCCTTCCATCAATAGGCTAATAACAACGGGTTGGGTATATGAGGTTTTTTTTCCCAGCTAACAGGTAATACCTTAATTACTAGTCATCTACGCCTATTAATCAATTAAATCATAATTGTGTTGCCAACATCAGCAAGCCAAGCCCAAGCAGCACTTTCACAATGGACTATTCCTGATCAAGACACAAAGCCCACAAATAGCTATCATAAATCATGCCATTGGAGTAGAACCTTATAGGGCTGTGGTTTGGCTTCCTAGAGGTTGAATGGTCACACCAGCTATGATGCAGTCCTTGCTCTTTCACTAGGACCCTGTGTAGGAGAAGGTTTGGGACTCAAAATGGGCAAAGAACATCCTTGTGGATTGTGCCCCTTCTGGGCCTTCCTCACACTGCAGTACAGAAGCATCTGGGACAGGGTCATCTGTGCAGTACGATTCTTAAGCCAAAGTGAGAGTATATTCATGTACATTTGAAAATTATTTGATGTTTACATTAGGCCTATGCTGCAGCTCTACAGAACAAGTTGTCTTGTAGGTATCACTGCAGGTATCTTTGTGATCACTATCATCATCATTGTCATCACCACCACCACCAAGACCATCAATTCCTTATTACTGCCAGCATCACCATCTTTACACCATTATTACCACCATCCTCTTCATCACCAACATCAGTGTCCTCTAGAAGATGCCACAGGGAAGAATTAGTTCTCCAAGAGTTTGGCTCAGTTGGTCAATTATCAGTGGCACATGTCAGGAATTCAGCATTCCAGCTCCTCCTTCCCCACAACAAGGGTGCCAACTACTCCAACAGGGATAAACGCTCCTCCCTAGACAATCAAGGAGCCCATTTAGGGCAGAGCACAAATGATTTATGAACCAACTCTATTAGTCAGGCATTTGAGTCACTGTAACCAAACACCCAAGGGAGAAAAAAACTTAAGAAAGAAATGCTCACTGTATCTCATAGTTTTAGTCTCTTACAACAGGAGGGGTCAGAAGAGGAGAGCTCATATCATGGGGGACAAGAAACAGAGACAAAGAATTATAGAAAATAGGCAAGACAGATATTACCTCAAGGATAAGTTCCCAGTGACCTACTTTTTTCCAACCAGACCCCACCTCTGACCTTTCACCACCTCCCAATAATGCCATCATATTCATGATGTTATGAATCCATCAGAAGTTAATCCACTTGTTAGATCGTACTCGTCATGATCTACTTCTCATCTCTGGAAACACCATCACAGACACACCCCGAGGTGTGCTTTACTAGTTCATTACTCCAGTCTAGCTAACCATCACACCAACGATTTACTCTTGATTTAGCTTGTCCTTAGGCATAGCATATATTTATAGAGCTTGGCTCTTCTTCAGAGAAGAGCCTTCTGAGAAACCATTCCTCTGGCTCAGCTTGAATTGAAACCCCTCCTGCCCCATAGGGATGGGCAGACCTGGAGAGCAACTGCCCCTGGGTAAACCATGGTGGCTCAATACCTTTCCCTTCTCCCAAATCACCACCATGAGTGAACTGTACACGCATCAAGGGTGGCACAGAACCACACTGGCTAGTGAGGAGGACACCACAATAGAGACCACCTCCCCTGCGCATATGCAGCACAATTCACAGGAGTGTGTGCTGGAGAACCAAGTTCAAAGCATGTGATAGACGCTCAAAGAGGGAACACTGTAGAAAGAGACGGAGACCAATATAGCTCTGCAAGAACCCCTAAGACTTGGGTTCCCACCGTTCATTTATTCAACAAATGGTATGAGCATGACCTACATGTCAATCAAAGAAACCAGTGAGTGACCTGAAGGAGCTCTTGGACTGGAGCTGAGGGCAGTGGGGGTGTTGTGTGGCACTATTCCTTGGGATACGTGAACGAACTCCTACTCACCCCAAACAGAGAAGTAATAACGTACCTCAGTAACAATTCCAACAAACTCCAACTCGGTAAACCAATGAGAGCCTTGTAAGAGCTGGAACTGAGCTGGGATTGCCCCAACCTAGGCAGGGAAAGGGAGCCAAGAGTGGCAATGTTTGTCCATTTCCATGAGGTAAAAAGCAGAGAAGGAAAGAGATGGATGTGCGTGGGAACCTGGACAGAGAAAAACTCTTGCATCCCTTTACCCAGATCCTATCCAGGCTGTGGGAAGGAGTTCCTTGGGGGTGATGCTGCTATCTGAGATGAATATGTACCAATCGGGATTCTCCAGAGGAACAAACCAATAAAATGAATGCACATTAAAACGGAACTTTATTCAATTAGCTTACACAATAAAGGCTTCACACTGTAGAATGTGATGAGGCAAGGGCTGCCTCAGTCCACGAAGCTGCATGCCTCAGTCATCCCAATCTGGTGCCAACGGTTTGCAGGATTCTTGGATAGTCATGATTCTTCAGCCCAGGCTAAAAGTTCAAAGAAACTGGGTTCTGATGTCAAGGAAGGACAGTGGCAACAGGCACAGCAGCAGCAGCACTGGCAGAGGCACTCGCCAGAAAGAGACAAAGACTAGAAGGCAAAAAACAGAAGCTTTTCACTGGGACTCTACTTCCAGGAAAGTACCATGCAAATTTAGGGTGGGGCTTTCCACCTTAACTAACCTAATCAAGAAATCCCTCACAGGCAGGACTTGTGGCTTACCTAAAGTAGACGTACTTTTCACTAAAGCAAGATGTACACCTCACTGATGTACCCAGAGGCTTGGCTCAAGATGGGTCTAGATCAGCAGTTCTCAACCTGTGGGTCTTGACCCCATTGGGGATCTAACAACTCCTTCACAGGGGTTGAATATCAGATGTCCTGCACACCAGATGTTTACATTACAATTTTTAACAGTAGCAAAATTACAGTTATGAAGTAGTAGCAAAAATATTTTTATGATGGGGGGGGGGTCACCACAACATAAGGAACTTTATTAAAGGATCCCAGAATTAGGAAGGTTTCGAACCACTGCTCTAGGTCCTGCAGATTTAACTGAGATTAACCATATGCACGCACCATTTAAGGATGAGTTGTGGTTGCTATGATACAGAACCCCGATCTAGTCATGTGTACCCCTCCAGCCTTACTCTGGCTTTTTTTTTCACCTGGATTTTCCTAGAGGTGGCTGGAAGCTTGCTGTTTATTAGGTACCTGTTGGGTGGCAGGCACAGAGCCAGTAGTACACTGTCTCCAGCGCTGTTTAATCATTTTTATCATCCTATGAAGTCCCCTGGTCTTTGAAGATGAGGAAACAGGCTCAGAGAAGAGTGCCGCCTGCAAAAGAGGAGGGAAGCAGAGAAGCAATGGCCTTATGGGTCAATCACAGACACAAGAGCAGTTTGGCCCCCACCCCCATCCCTACCATCACTTTCACTTAGACAGTGGGGAATTCCCACAAAGAAGGAAAGAAGTTTAAGGCTGGAGCTGGAGATGCAACCCCAACGGTAGAGTCCCTACAGAGCACCCACAAAGCTATCCATCCCATCCACAGCCCTGCACAAGCCGAGCATGGTGGTGCACACATCTCACCCTAGAACTTCAGACGTGAAGTCATGAGTTCGAAGTCCGCCTGGGCTACCTGAGACCCTGTCTCAAAGAAGAAAAGGGAAATGAGAAATTGAAGCCATAAAAGTACAACTGCAATGTTTGCTTACCGTTTAACTCTAAGCCTTTGAGCAGGAATCTCGTGGCTGTAGGAGCTTCCTGGAGGGGTTTTGTGTGAATACCGGGAAGGGAGGACAAAGACTCTAAGAGATCATTATAGCTTAAACTCCTGTCTCCTTCTCATCAGCAAGGTCATAGCAAGGGCTATGGCTGTGTTAACATGAAAGCAGACCAAATCCTGGGAAGTCCTACTTCCCATCCTCCTGCCTCTGAACACAGAGATGTGAACTTTTTAAGATTATTTTATGTGCACTGTGTGTGTGTGTTGAAAGTAAATGATGACTCTTCAGAAGTAGCATCTTTCATTCTGCCATGTTTTCGAGGCACGTCTCTCTTCTGTCTCTGCACTGCATATCTATGAGTATCAGGCTGGGGTTACCCGATGCCAACCACCAGTTCTAGGTTCTAAGATAGGATTCTAGTCCTCGGAGCTGTGCATTGAGCACTTTTCATCCGTCGAGCTATCTCAGCCTGCCCAGCTGCTTTGGCTTTGAAAGCTCATTACTATTACTGTCTTCCTGGCCTCCTCCTGCTGTCCTTATTGGCCTCTACATGCTGCCTCCTACCTAACTTACATTCTTCACGCTGCACTCTAGCAGCTCCCCCCACCCCTCATCCTGTAGAGAATAACTTTCCAAGGATTTGCTTATTGGAAACGTCCAGCTCCCCGGGAACTGGCTCCCTTGCTTGAAAGGAATGACTTCCTCCTCTTAGGCTGCTGGGAGAGGCTGGCACCTGAGTTGTGGTAACATCAAAGGCTACACACATTTCAGTTCCAAAGACCAGAGCTGGCTGGGGGCTCCTCCCGCCGCCTCGGCCTGGACTCATACCAATTCCATGGCCACCTGCGGGAAGGGCTCCGTGCACATGGTTTAATAAGCCTAAATGTCTGAGTTCACAGCTGTCCACCTTAGTTGTTTCTGGGGATAGGCATGACTATCCAAAAGGTATAGTGCTTTCAGCATCCTTAAGATCAGCCTTGGGACCTCTGAAACTGTAAGCAAACTCTAATTAAATGGTTCCCTTTAAAAAGAAATCAGCCTTGGGGCCCAAAAGTTGCTTGTCACCAAGCTGAATGACCTGAGTCCGCTGCCCTGAATCTTTAATATATATAATATATATATATATTAATTATATATATTAAATATATATAATATATATATATATAGAGAGAGAGAGAGAGAGAGAGAGGCACATTCATGCAAGTGAGCACACACACACAAATAAATAGATAACTAAGTAAACAAAGATATAAAAGAAAGAAATAGCCTTGGGAGACATAGGCAGGAAAGGAAATCTACATTTGGAAGTCAGTTGGTAATAAATATTTATGACAGAGGAAAAAGTCCCCCCCCCCCCAAAAGCAACGTTTACTAGAGCCATGGCACTCTCTGATTATGGGCTCTGCGGTCTTTCTAAGATAACCTTTATGTTCACACTTTAAACATTCTATGGAGATTCTTTTCTTCCTAACAGAAAAGGGGGAGCCTTGAAGGCAGCTGTTTTCTATATGCAGCTGGACCCTGCCACACAACTGTTTCGCCTTTAGCAACTTTGTCAAGCTTAATTTGAGAGTAATCTGACTGCAGGTGTCAGGTAGGAATGGGACACTTCCAAGGACCAAGATTCCCCACAGAGGGGTCAGTTCAAGTATCCAGGACAGAAGGGAAGATTTGGTGAGAAGGCAGGAAGCCAGAGGACCACAGACTGGCTATGGAGCGCCAAGTTCAGCCCCACGAGTCCACCATGGACTCCAGGAGATAATGCCTATGGGCAGAAGGAATGGGGTTTTCAATGCCAGGTCCCCGGTAACATAAAATCTTACAAACAACCTTCGTAAATCATGCCGTGACAGCTACTGGGCTTGTCCAACGTTAAACATAAGGGTCTCTTCTTTTAAGTGGGGCTGCAGTCGCAGGCGGCACCATCTCCAGTCCTCAAACATCTGTAGTTCATCTTATCGTTTGAAGAAATATATGAGTTTTCACTGTCTTTTTTTTTTCTTTTAAGCCTTTTGCAGCTTCTGCTCCTTGACTTGTTTGAACACCATCTGCTATGTATAAAACTGGGGGTGGGGGTACAGTGTGGAAAAAAAGAACATTTGGGAGATCTGTGGATCGAGAGAAAAAGCAAACACTTCTGTGGACAGCCTCTTTCCTTTCTCAGCACCAGGCTCTTGTGGGTGTTGAACTTGGGGTGCTGCCCTTGGCTTAGGCTAGAGCTCGCTCTGGGTTTTGAGGAGTTTGTTAATTTTATTTATTAGTGTGTATGTGCTATATCTGTGTGGAGTGTGTATATGTGGTTTCTGTGTATGCAGGTGTATGAATGCAGGGGCCAGAAAGGACAACTACAATCCTGCTCTCTGCCCCCTGAGCCAGAGTATCTCACAGAACAAGGAGCTAAGCTGGCAGCCAGCCCCAGCAATCCTCATGTCTCCATCCAACACAAAGGCAAGGTTACAGGCACCTCCACAGCCACACTCGGCTCTTCACATACACACTGGGGATCTGAACACAGGTCCTCACTCTCTCAGAGCAAGTGGCCAGCAAGCCGCTGACTATGAGCCAATCTGAAGTTCCCTTATTCTTGGTTGATCTGGTGCTGATTAATTCCTTACTAATCAGTTCTCGGGAAACCATAGTGACAGTAAGAGTCCAGCACAGGTGATTCTCGGGGTCCTTAAAGACATGGAAACCTACCTTGGGATTGACCAAGCCCTTCCAAAATGTCTGGAGGTGGGAAGGAAGGTAAACCGTGGCCCTTAGAGCGAGCAGTAGGGAGGGATGGCACTCACATAATGGGAAGGCTAGTGGAGGGACCGTGTGTCATAGCATAAAGTCACCACAGGGTGGTACAAACTGCAGTGTACAATCTCCCTTGGGCTGGTGTCTCAGGGAAGCTGAGGGACATCGCACCAGGCAACTCCTCTGAAAATAAGGGCAGCAGGGGGGCTCCCAGCTCCTTCTTTCCAAGCAGAGGTGTCTGAACTGAAGCGAGCAGTCTAAAGGCGCCAGATGTTTAAACACTTGACCCCTAAATTAATCACCACCTCTTTGTACCCTAGGCCATGCCTGGTCCAGTTGTCTCAGGCCTAACATGGTCCAGGCAACACAAATAGCTCAGATTCCAGGGATCCCCATTCTATTGGCCAGGAAATTAATTTAAATGATGTTTTCAATGGCCAGAGTGTCATTATGGATGAACTAAACCACCAGTGAGGGCAGAGATTTTACACTAACTCTGGAAGATTTTTGATACAAGCAGCTGTTGATCAAGAACAATTCATAGAACTCAAAGGTTCCCAATGCCAAGGGAAGACCTTAATAAAACCCATTAAAGGGCTGGGGAGCTGGCTTAATCAGTAAAGTTCTCGCCAAGCAAACATAAAGACTTGAGTTCTACCCACAGAACTTGTGTACAAAGGCTAGACGTGGTGTAAGACGCTTGCAATCCCAGCGCACAGGAGATGAAGGCAGGCAGATTCCTGGGGTGGGGGTGGGGGTGGGGGTGGGGGGTCTTTCTCTTCAGCCAGCCTAGTCTACATGATGAACTCTAGGCCAGTGAGATACTCTGTCTCAAAAAACAAACAAAAAAAATGTAGCCTCTTGCTGAAGAATCAACACCCAAAGTTGCCTTCTGACCTTTATGGAGACACACACATGTCCACATGTCTACACACATGAGCACACACACACTAATAACAAGACTGAGAGAATAGGCCAGTGGTTATACACTTACCTGAAGTGGATAAGACTCTGACCATTGCAAAAATGTTTTTAACTGATTAATAACCCTCGAAACGCTGATTATCTTCAGCAGTACTGATTTTATGATCACAATTGACAAGAAGATGGTGTGACTTCCTAACTTCGCTCTTGGTGAGTTCTCTTCTTTTATTTCTTTCACTAAACTCCCAGATAGACCTGCATTAAAGTTCAGATATGTCTTGAGCCACAGTTCTTAATTTTTAAAATATATTTTATTTTGAAATAATATGTGGGTGTGCATATGAGTGTAGATGCCTTTGGAGACCAAAAAAAGCTCCCGAGCATCTGGAGCTGGTGTTACAGGCAGTCCAGTATTGGTGCTGGGAACGGAGCTTGGGTCCTCTTAGCTGCTGAGCTAAAATGAAGACATTTTAAATCCAATGTCTCTGAAATGATATATGAAGATACCATTAGACCGTGTGGGTTTGGTGGTTGGTTTGGTTTGGGGATTGGAGATCTGATGCACTGGTCCTCCCAGTGCATGCTAAGCCTCCCAGTGCATGCTAAGCCTCCCAGTGCATGCTAAGCCTCCCAGTGCATGCTAAGCCTCCCAGTGCATGCTAAGCCTCCCAGTACATGCTAAGCAGTTGCTCTGTCACTGAGCTACACATCAGCACTCTGCTTCTTAATTGCAGGCTGATTCCTCAGGGCTCCAGCTGTGTAGAGCAACCCACTTGGGTGTGACTTAAGCATGAGGCTTTGCCTACCATGGGAAAACAAAAACCAGTCCCTTTCATATTGGTAGAGAGCTGCCGTGTCCCTCTGTCATCTGTCCCAACATCCGTCCCATCAAATTAATGGAAGGATCTGAGCAAGTAAGTGCCAAGATATTTTGGGCAACATTAGAAGTTTAACCATGCATGTCCGTGCCAGGGCTATATTTTGATGAGATACAAGAAATTTTACCCCTGAAGGAAACAGGAGCGGGCCCTGTAAATCACACTGTGTACATGTGTGTTCATTTGTGCGTGTATGTGTGTGTGTATGTGTGTGTGTGTGTGTGTGTGAGAGAGAGAGAGAGAGAGAGCATGTGTGTGTGAGTGCATGCGTGTGTAATATGTGCATGTTGTATGTGCGTGTGTGTGTGTGTGTGTGTGAGTGTGTGTGTGTGTGTGTGTGTGTGTGTGTGTGTGTGTGTGTGTGCATGTTGTATGTGCATGTGTATGCAGGTACATGTAAACTTGAAGGCCAGAGGTCAACTGCAGATGTCCTTCCTCTGGACCTAACCATCTTGCTTTCTAAGATATGATCTCTCTCTGTTTTGGAACTTCTCATTTTGGCTATACTGGCTGCCATTCCCCAGGGAATCCACCTATCTCTGCCTCTTCAAATGCTGGGACCACGAGCCTGTGACCCCCACTCCTTGATGTTCATTTGCTTGCTTGTGTGTTTTTCATGTAGGTCCTGGGGAACGAATTCAGGTCCTCACACTGGCGCAGCAAGCACTTTATTGACTGAGCCATTTCCCCAGCTCTTAGCCACTTATAAAAGCTGAGAAAAATAAGCCAGGTGTGGGGGTAAAGGCACACACCTTTAATCTTGGCACTCGGAAGACAAAGGCACTCAGAGCTCTGTGAGTTCAAGGTCAGCCTGCACTGCATAGCAAGAAAACCACAGAACTGAAATTACAGTTTTTAGTCATTTGGCAAACAGAGATGCTCAGTAGAGCAGGGGTGGAGGCTGTGCATGGTGAGTCCACAGGAGCATGGCTCCCCCTGAGCTGCTCAACCGACAACTGTTTCCTCTGAGATGGTGACCAGGATCTGCCTGTGAGCTTCAGTGCACGAGGCCCCACATCTGTGCCGCCATACCATCTCTCTGACAGTTGCAGATGTCTGAAGATGAAGTGCCTCCTGCTTGAGGAACGGTGAACTAGGAGCCCCAAAAGGAGTCCTGAACACTGTTTAAAAAGGCATCTGTCTTGAAGCAGCTTCGGCATCTCAATCACCTGTTTACAAGTCTTGCTGGGTGGGTTCAGAGGAACTTGGGCTATTTTAAGGGACTCGTTTTACATCCATTTAGTGTGTGTGCGTGCGTCTATGGAGACCAGAGGCTTATGCTGGTGTCTTCTTTTATCTTTCTCCTCCACCTGTTGGGCAGGGTTGGTGTGGAGGCAGGGTTTCCTCACCGAAGCTGGAGCTTCGGGATAAACAATCTGACTAACAAGGACCAGCATACTCCTGTCTCTGCCTCCCCAGCTCTGGTCTTCATAGGTACATCATGCCTGTATCTCTTTGTGTGCGTGCTGGGGAATCTGAACTCACGTCCTCATGCTAGCACAGAGAGCAAGCACTGTTTTAACTGAACCATCTCCAGAGCCCTACATTCATTTATTTTAATCATCAAAATCTCCCAGCTTTGCCTTGGTTTTGTTCCTCTGCCTGAGCTGACCTGACCTATCCCAACCTCCCAACACTTTATTGTCTTTTTAGATCAAGCACAGGGCAGAGGGGTCTGTAGGTCAAGACTGGAGCAGGAAGGAAGGTAGGACTCACTGGGTCTCCTGTGCTTGGGTGAAGCAAGATTCATGGGTGAAGAGACAGCGGAGGTTCCTGGGCCAGACTCTCTCTGATCTCATAACTCACCAGACTGTCAGCCTCACACAACAGTAGTGCTCCCGGATGCTTGCTGGGACTTTGGAGGGAGTCTGAGACTGTGGGTGAAAAGCTGAGCCCGAGACCACCCTTTAGAAGGCCATTCTCACCCAGCCTGGTGCAGACTAATGTTATTCTTGGGTCATGTAACTTCATTCTCAGGGAAAAAAATCAAGAATGGTGTTAAGTCGTAAATCACTCCACTCTGGAATGGATTTGAGCCAGAACGATCAGTCTGGGCATTCCTGCCTTGCTTGACCATGGTAAAGAGATTATGGTATGTAAAATTCGGCTAAACATAGCTTGTTTCGATTTCCTACTGTCCTGGTTGCCCGTCTCGCTATGAAAGGTTAAGACCTAGGAGGAGAACGTCATCCACTATGGATTGATTCTCACCCCAGGACATCCTATTCAGAGTTCATCCTTATAAGGCCATTGTGGGACACTTGTGGGCCCCTCAGAGAAATATTTCATAAAGTTGTCCTTTGGTTGGCTTCAACTGGCCTGCTTCATAAAGCAGCAAAAACAGAAGGTGCCAAACTTCAGAAGCTTGCCTATGAGGCCCCAGCTCAGACAACTTTGCTCACTCCTGTACCATGCACTGGTTCACATGGTGGAAACTGACTCCCTTTCCCTGATGTTAACTGAGTCCCCAGTTATAATGAAATGACCTTAGCAGATCTGTTTGCCCTTCGGTAAACAGTTCCTGATATCCATATGGAAGCTCCCACCAAATTGTAGTTTTTTGACATTCACTCCTATAGTCCGAATATTTATAGTTATAAAAAACAGTGTGAGCCGGGCAGTGGTGGCACACGCCTTTAATCCCAGCACTTGGGAGGCAGAGGCAGGCGGATTTCTGAGTTCGAGGCCAGCCTGGTCTACAGAGTGAGTTCCAGGACAGCCAGGGCTACACAGAGAAACCCTGTCTCGAAAAACCAAAAAACCAAAAAAAGAAAGAAAGAAAGGAAGGAAGGAAGGAAGGAAGGAAGGAAGGAAGGAAGGAAGAAAGCAAGCAAGCTGTGAGAGGAGGAGAGACAGCTCAATGAATAAAGATGGCTACCTCCAAGCACAACAGCAAGTTGGATTTCAGGGACCTGCAAGATGTCTAACAGCCACACGTGTGTCCAGCATATACAAGCTCTCTGCCCCCAATACATATGTACACACACACACACACACACACACACACTCACACACACACACACACACACACACACACACACACACACACACACACAATAATTTCTTTTTTTCAAGGCCTGCATGCTGGATAAAGTTGGTGAAAACACCTGCCTCCAAATCCAACCACATGCATTTAATCCCTAGACACAATGGGTACAAGGAGAGAATTGGGTCCTTCTGGTCGTCCTCTGGCCTTCACATGTATATTGTGGTCCAGGGGAACACAAAAGCACTAATTAAATAAATAAATGTAGTTAAAACTTTAAAAATCCTGGGCTGCTGAGACAGCTCAGTCAAAAACAGAAAACAAACAAACAAACAAACAAACAAACAAAACCAGGTGTAGCAGTGTGTGCTTGTTAGCCCAGCATTACAGAGGCAGAAACAAGCAGATCCCTGGAACACAGTGGCTGGCTAGCCTAGCCTACTGGGCCAGTTCCAGACCAGTGAGAGACCCTGTCTCAAGAAAAAAAGACAAAAACAAGTGGATAACAATTGAAAAGTGATGTCCAAGATTGTCCCCTGACAAACACACACACACAAACATCTGAACATGAACACACAGGCACACATGCACATACCTACACACAAGTACAGACACCTACATTTGTGTTACCCATTTGATGACATACATCTCCCAGACTAAGCAAAGCAGTTTACTTGGAGAAGCATATAGGATCACGTCCACTGTCTTCAAGCACTGGGAATCCTTTTGCTTTCTGGAATGTAAGTCTGAAGCATACAAAATAAAGCGCTTCCCTGAACAGACATAATGGATGGTGGATTAATCAGGGAGCAAGGCTGGTCAGGTACCCTGACAGAAAGTCCTTGGCTCTACCCGTGTGCTCATAGAGACAAGGGTGATGCCACAGGCAATGTGAGAAAGAAATCTGCAAATGACAAAGCCCAGCTCCAGGCCAGTTCATGCATTTGTCTTGCTGTATGAAGGCAGAACCGGGAGGTAACCTTGGCTAGAGTTCATCTTGGTTGTTTACATAGGAAATGATACAAGTGCAGCGGAGGCTGAGACTTTCATGGCTATACCTGGGAGAAAGGAGACTTCACATCAGGAAGCAGATGTCTCAAGAGATGAGGTCCCTGATGCTCAGAGGACCTCATTATGTGTTTTCAAGTCCAAGAAACAAGCCATGGACTAGGAATACGGCTCAAACACTAGACTTCTTGCTTAGCATGCACAAAGCCCTAGGTTCAGTCTCCAGCACTGCACAAAGCCAGACAATAGTGGTACAAGTCTGCAACCCAGCACTTGGAAGTGGAATAGTGGGGAGAAGGAAAAGTTCAAGGTCATCCAGGGCAACACGGTGACTTCCAGGTCAGCCTGGGCAATAGGACACGTTGTTTTAAAAAACAAGGAAGGAAGGAAAGAAAGAAGGAAGGAAGGAAGGAAAGAAGGAAGGAAGGAAGGAAGGGAGGAAGGGAGGATGGATGGGGGACAGGGGAGGGAGAAGGAGGGAAGGATAGGGGAGGGAAGGAAGGGGAGGGAGGGAGGAGAAGGGAAGGATGGGGGACAGAGGGAGGGGAGGAAGGGGGAGGGAGAGAAACAGAGGCAATCATCTTTGACCTTTCTCCATAATAAATAAGTATTCAGCCAAATTCTCCTCTCAAAGATGAACCCCTAATTAACATTCCTTTCATGTAAAAATGTAGAAGAAGCACTTGAACTGGAAGGTTTACTAAGAGTTGTGGAATTGTTATTAAAAATTATTCCCCATAAAAACAGCAGATCTGGATCAAGATGAGTCTCCTGAAGGTGTCATTTATATGAATGTAGAAATCGTTGCATAAATATATTTGTACATATTTAGGCAACTTTTACATGCATTTTTTTTTGCTTGTTTTGATGTGTTGTGAGTCAGGGTCTCATGTAACCCAGGCTAGCCAGCCTCATACTCTTTATGTAGCCAAGGATGACCTTCTGGTAGGAAGCCAGAGACATGTGGGACAGAGACAGCCAGCCTAATCTACTGGGTGGGTTCCAAGCTAGTGGAGCGGAGTGTTAGAAAAACAAGATGGACAACTCCTAAAGACCAACACCCAAAGTTGTTCGCTCACCTCCACGTGCATTCTGATGTTTTACAGATTCTCTCTCACTCTGTCTCTCTCTCTCTCTGTGGCTGTCTCTGTCTTGCTTTGTGTCTGTCTGTCTGTCTTTCTCTCTCTCTCTCTCTCTCTCTCTCTTTTTCTCTAAAGCAGTAGTTCTTAACTTACCTAAGGCTACAACCCTTTAATACAGTTCCTCACGAGGTGACCAGCCATAAAATTACGTTGTTTGTTACTTCATAGCTGTAACTTTGCTGCTGTTATGAATCGTAATGTTAGCATCTGATATGCAGGGCGGTCATAGGCAACCTCTATCAAGGGGTCGTCTGATCCCCAAGGGGTCGTGACCCTCAGGTTGAGAATCACTACTCTAAAGACAAGAAAAAAAAAAGAGGAGCAGTGCCCCCTGCTTTGTGCTTTACCTGAACCACCGAGAGCTTGGCTTTGCAGACATTGGCACTTTCTGGTCAGTAGGCAAGTATGAAGGCTCATGGCAGATAACAGGGCAGAGCAGGGCAAACTCCCAGTCAGTTTCCCCAGAGCGTTTCCCTGAGAAGACTCAGGGAGAACAGACCATCACACAGTTGGCAAGGCAGGAAACAAGCTGTTGCTGATCCAAAATGGCTGCCTACAGAGACATATTTTGGGTTTCCAGAATGCCATGCAGTCAGGACTTAAGTCAGAGGGTTCACCCTCTGGGCACCTGGCTACAGAGTGAAACTTTCAGTGCGTATGCCACAGAATAGCGTAATAGTTCTAACCACGACACTGTTGGAAAATACCAGAGCCAGGCTGAGGAGAGGCTCAGTGGGTAGCATGTTTGTCATGCAAGCATGAGGATCAAAAAGCCAGTCAACTATGCACATTTGGAATGTCAAAGCTGAGGAGGTGATAACAGGATTCCTGTGGCTCACTGGCAAGCCTAGTGAGTTCCAAGCAAAAATGAGAGACCTTGCCTCAGAACAAGATGGTGGGCCAGAAAGATGGCTCCGTGGCTGAGAGTACTTGCTTCACAAACCTGCCAACCCTAGCTCCAGCCCTGAAACCCATGAGAAGGTGGGTAGAGACAGCCAGCTCTACAAAATCTCTCTGATTGATATTTAATTCCAGTATCACTCTCTTGGTGCAGAAAGCTGCTGCCTCCCTGAGCCTGAAGAGTTCTCACTGAGAGATGACAGTCTATAAAGATTTACCTTGGCTTATCAACTGCCTATATTCTGACACTTTTGCCTCCTAAATCTCGACCCTTTGGGCATGGTTCTCCTGGACTTGCTTTGACCCTGACCCATGGGGAGGATCCTCTTCATTGCACAGCCAATGACATCTCTCTAACACACACATCTACTAAGACTCTGCAGTGCCTTCCACTGTAGTCAGCATCAAGATGAAGGGTGAGGGAGATAGCCCAGACAATGACATGCTTACCTTGCAAGGACCTGCATTTGATCTCAAAATAAAAGGTGTGGTACATGCCTGTACTCACAGCATGATGGTGGTGGAGTTTTGTGACTTGGGGTTTTGTGACTTCAAGCTGACTTGGCAAGTTCCATGCCAGTGAGAGACCTTGTCTTAATAAAAGGTAGTTGGTATCTCGGGAACGACACGAGTTTATCCTGAGACCTCCATACATGCACACCCCCACACACAAGCATCAAGATCAGGTTAGGCCTGGTGGCCTAAGCTTGCCATCATAACTGTTCAGGAGAGTGAGGCAGGAAAATGACAGGTTCAAGAAGCTCCATGGCTGAAAGCACTTGCTTCACAAACCTGCCCAAGCCAAGTTCAATCCCTAAAACCCAAGATGGATAAGAAGGTGGACAGAGAGAATCAACTTTACAAAAATCCCCTCTGACCTTCACACGCCTACGCATGTATCATGAACAGAGATACACACAATAACAACGATGGTGGTGGTGGTGGTGGTGGTGGTGGTGGTGGTGGTGGTGGTGGTGATGGTGGTGATGGTGGTGATGGTGGTGGTGGTGTTGGTGATGATGATGGTGGTGGTGGTGGTGATGGTGGTGGTGGTGGTGGTGGTGGTGGTGGTGGTGGTGGTGGTGGTGGTGGTGGTGGTGGTGGTGATGGTAATGATGGAAAAATAATTTTAAAGAAACAAGGTAGAGACACTTGAGGTTGACCTCTGGCTAGAATGACTTATTGCCTAGACAACAGAGAGAGTTCAAATCTAGCCTGGGTAACTAGCAAGACTCTCTCCAAAAATGAAGAGTAGAAGGCACATTAGAGTTGTAACTCATAAATCCCATGTTTGATACCCACTTGACACTTGGTTCAATCCTCAGTACTGGTGATGGGGGAGCAAGACTAAACATTACTAGAGCTCTCTAGGTCTCTGCATGCCTCGGATGGAAACCCTACCCTCTGAGGTTAGCTCAGAGCCTTCACATATCCTATCTCCATTCTTGGGGCCTACACCCTTCTCCACACCCAACCTACACTCTCAGCTGGTGGGCTGTGCTAGGTCTCTTTTCTCAGCTCCAATGCATGCCCTTTGGAAGCCTGCATTGGCAAGCCCTATCCATGCCCTATCTCTGCCTTCTGCCTCCCACAGACACCACTCCATTACTCCCTAGGGTATCCATTGCTGAATTGGTGAAATCAACTGGCTATTAAGGCTTCTCTCAATAGACTGCAAGCACCAGGAAAGGAGGGGTCTGTGGGTTTTGTTCATCTTTTTAGACCTGTTGCCTATCATTGTGTCTGAAGACCTTGGCTTCAGCAAGTAGATGGTCAATAAAAATGGGTTGAGCTAAGTAACCTCTAGTGAGCTGAAGGTCAGGGAGAAGGAGGGTGAAAAGAACAAAAGGGAAAAGCAAAGGAGAGAGAGAGAGAAAGAAGGAAGAAAGGAAGGGTAAAGAACAGAAGAAGAAAAATTGCAAGGGGACAGGGAGGAAGTCAAGGGCTGCTTGTGAGCACCAGACATGTGGAAGTCAAAGGACAGTTTGTGGAAACCAGTTCTATCCTTCCACTGTGAGGTTCCCAGGGATTGATGGCAGCTACCTCTGCCCTGTGAGCCATCTTGCCAACTGTGTGCATGTGTGTGTGCCTATGAGTGTGTGTGTGTGTGTGTGTGTAAATGATTGCAAAGATGCAATATAATGGAAACAAAGAAGAAATGTCGGGAGCAGCTGTCTCCTCCTTGAGAGCCAGTCCATTTAGTCATTCCACAAACAGCTCTTTCGTGATTGGCTCTGTGTAATTCTGTCACCCAAAGGGAGAATAATAATAAAAACACAAGCATGGTTGATAGATGAACACTCAGTCTGATCAGATACATGATGTTTCTCCATACTATCTTACTAAATTCTCAATTATCCTATGCAATTGTCCAGGCTGAGAGAAACTGAGACAGGAGGCAATAGCAAGAAGGCAATGGCAAGTCAACCAGCAAGGTAGTGATGGAGTTGAAATTTATGCATGCACTGACTGCTCTGACCCAGCTTCCTACATATTAGACTTGATGATGTGCCCTGTGGTGGTGGAGATAGGCAGGATTAGATGCTCAGAGGAATGATGGCAGAGGTGGAGGCACATTCTCATATTAAAAGCAGGTCTCCAGTCCAACGGACACGTTATTTTGATCTTTGAGATAAAACACCTGAATGTTGTGGGGGATTAATAGTCGGTGCCGCCTTCTGTTGCTCTCCACTGTATTTTTTTTTGAGACATGGTCTCTCACTGAGCCTGGTATTCACTGATAGACTACTGATAGGGTCTCTCACTGAGCCTGGTATTCACTGATAGACTACTGGCCAATGAACTTCACGATCTTCCTGTCTCCTCCTTCCACCGGTGCTGAATGACACACACAAGCATGTCCTGCTTTCTACACGGTGCTGAGAATCTAAACTCCGACTCTCATGCTTGGACAGCAAGCATTTTTAAAGGCTAAATCATTTTCCAAGTCCTTCAAGTCACCTCTTCCCAGATGTATAAGCACCCAAGACCTCAAACTCCTAGGTTGTAAATATGGCAGTAACAGAAACACAGCCTCTCCAGATATGGAGCTGGAGTCTCATGTTCAGAAGTCAGGTCTCTAACCTAGTTCTGCATTAGCTGCCTTGGCCCGATACCATGAGCAGGACCTCTCTAGCAAGACAGGAGTGCAAAACCATTCAATTTGACCTGGCAATTTTTAAAACCTGAACAGTTTCACATAAATTCCAGATAGTGGACTTCGCCTAAAATATTCATTAATCTGGACACAGTTGTCCACAGTTGTCCAGGAAAACAAGGGAATTAGCAGAAATCATCTCTGCACTTTTTTGAGACATAGTCTCTCCATATAGTTTGTATCAAACTAATCAGTTTCCTGCCTCAGCTTGCCCAGTGCTGGTACTGCAGATGCCACAACCCATCTATAACCTACCCCTTTAGACAGATATGCTCCTTTTGATTGGCCACAGGTCCTATCTCTCTATATTGCCCCAAATTGACCTCTCCAGGCATTTGAGTCTGAATGTCTCAGAACTCAGAACAAACCAACGTCTGATGGGATGGTTAATCTTGTTTGGCAACTTGATAGGATTTTGAATCACCAAGTAACCAAGTCTATGGGCATATCTGTGAGGAAATTTCTAGATTAGATTAACTGAGGGGGGAAGACCCACCCTAAATGTGCAGCACTATCCCTTGGGCTGGTGGTTCCTGAACAGAAGGCAAACAGTGTCATCATTCTCTCTCTGCAACCTAAATGCAGATGCAATGTGCCCATATGCTCCAAACTCCACCCACCCGCCATGCCTTCTTTGCATAATGGACTGCACCTTCAAACTGTGAGCCAAAATAAACCCTTGCTTCCTTAAGTTGCTTTGGTCAGTGTGATGGTTTGAATGAGAATGTCCCCCATAGGTATAAGTATCTGAACACTTGGTGATGCTGCTGGGGAGTCTTAGAAGGTGTAGACTTGCCAGAGGATGTATATTCTGGGGGCATGATTTGAGAGTTTAAAGGCTTACACCATCTTCAGTCGCTCTGTCTGCTTCATGCCTACATTACATTTTAATAATTTAAGCTACACAGTTTCCTGCTTCAGCTGCCATGCTTCCAACATAGACAATTATTCCTCCAACCAGACTATAATCTGAAATAAGCCCTTTCTTCTATAAACTGCCTTGATCACAGTGTTTTATCACAATAATAGAAAAGTAACTAATACAGCCATGTATTTTGTCACAGCATTGAGAAAAGGAACCCATTTGGGGTACTTTACATATACACCACTGAAGCTAGTACTGTTGTCTCCTTGGAGATGATAAAACTCAGGAACAGAGGAGGTCAACTTGCCACAGGACACAGAACAAGAAAGGAACAGAGTCAGAACCCAGATGACTAAGAATCACGAGATGCTTACCAAATACCCCAGTTGCTTAAAGTGTCAGCAGGTATACCTGCTTCACCCATCGTCCTGTGTGGTCCTGTGCAGATTCCTGTGCATGGCACCTGGCCACCACCTACCACCTAGAAACACTCAGATGTCAACTGGATGGTTGTTGATTGCAGAGCTGAGCAGAGTTATCCAAAACTGTTGCTGGCCTTGACCTTGAGCTGAGGGACAGCAGCAGGGGTAGAAAGAACTGTCCCTCAACTGCCCTGCCCACCAGTCCCACATGCTGGACTGGAGCCAGGCATTCTCACAGACAGGGTGAGACTGTGAGGTGCAGCCACCATTTCAGTTTCTCGATAGGATCTCCTAAGCTTTTCCAGGTGCACCTCCATTTCGGAATCTTTATTTGGCTTCCAGACGACAAGTTGTCTCTTGTGTGGAAAACTGCATGGCTTGTATCTGTTTATCTAATGCAATCTCTGGAAGGTATGTTTATAACTTTATGGGAATGTCCTACAAGCCTGTTAAACACCATCTGCTCTTGTCGGAACACTGTCAGAGATGAGGGGTTTCTATGTTTTGTGGTGGATTTTTTATTTATTGTTTATTTGTTCTGTTTTGCTTCTAACAAACATCCATATACTAAATGTATCTACCTATTGCATTCATTTTTCTGTGAATGTCCAATTCTCTCCTTGGCTTTGGAGTGGACATAGGGGAGGAGGACAAGAGGAAAAAGTGAAGACTGCTGTTTCCATGGCTGGTAAGTTTTCAATGTGAGAAGCTGACAGGAATGGGGGAGCCACACCCGAATACCCTAACACCACAGGACTTTGCCTCTGAGCCCCAGGGTACTACATAATGGAATCTGCAGGAGATACCTGGGTACCACAAGAAGAGATTTTTTTTTTCTTTTTTTCGAGACAGAGTTTCTCTGTGTAGCCCTGGCCATCCTGGAACTCACTCTGTAGACCAGGCTGGCCTCAAACTCAGAAATCCGCCTGCCTCTGCCTCCCAAGTGCTGGGATTAAAGGCGTGCGCCACCACTGCCTGGCACAAGAAGAGATTTACTGAGCTTTAGAAACAGTTTGACCCGTGACAGACTTAAGTGCGCTACACAGAAGATGGTTTTCCCGTGGAGGCTTCCACCACCCCTTTGGGTTGTCCAGTCTTCTTGTCCTGTTAGCAGGCATTTTAATTTAATAAAGGAAATTTCCTTAGCAACTTCATGTTTATAGAAAAATACTGAATGAAAGATACAATGGGTCAGCAGGCACCCCTTCAGAGAGACCCTGATTTCCTCTGGTTTTGATCAGTATGGAACATTTGTAACAGGTAATAAGCCAACTCTGATACTCATTATTAATGAAAATCCAGTTTGTATCAAGATTTATTTTCTGTGTTTGCAGTATACAAACTTTTAAATGATATGTGGCTGGTGGCGGTGATACTGCACGCCTTTACTCCCAGAATTCCAGAGGCAGAGACAGGTGGATCTCTAGGAGTTCGAAGCCAGCCGGTCTAAAGAGTGAGTTCCAGGACAGCCAAGGTTAGACAAAGAAACCTTGTCTCAAAGAATCAACAAAAAAAGATATGTGTATGAAATATTTACAGGCAGAGATGAATATGCACCACACACATTCCTGTCAGATCTCGGGTTACAAATGGTTGTGAGCCACCATGTGGATGATGGGAATCACACTCAGGTCCTCTGCAAAAGTGACACGTGCTCTTAACCACTGAGCCATCTCTCCAGCCCAAGCAACATACAAACTTTTTAACTTTTTAATCACATTTTTATTTAGTTATTGTGGAGGAAGGGTGAGTATGTATTTGGTGGTCAAGGAACAGAACTCAGTTAGTCAGACTTGGCTTCCAGCACGTTTACCCAAATGAGCCTTGAACACAGTATAGAAGACCAAGGATGACCTTGAACCTTTGATCTTCTTACCTCCACCTCCCGGTGCTGAGATTACAGGCTTGCAGCACCACACCTGGTTTCTCCCACGCTAGTAGTGACCGAATGGAACCCTGGGCTTTGTGTATGTGTGGCACACCTTCTACCCAGTAAGCGCCAATTCCCCAGCGTCTTATTTAGTTTTCACGCCAATTCCCCTGTTGGTTCCCAGTTCACTGGAGATAGAGCCGGCGCCTTATCTTTGGGGCCTCTCATAACCTCTTCCTGAGCCTGGCAGGAAAAGGCAACTTAAATCGGGGCTTTCAAAAAGGTGCTTACTGCTTGGAAGCAATGTCCTAGCTGTGTGGCAGCAGCCAGCGCCTGCCATCTCCGACCCTTTTGAAGATGGGTGGCTGGGGAACAGTGCCAGCTCTGCGTACAGCCTCATTTTCCTCTTGGAAAGTTTGAGCGCTTTTCCTCCCGTTTCTGCTTCCAAGGAGCCGGAGGCTGAATCCAGAAGCCTGACATTTGATTTCCTCAAGTATCATTTTCTAATTTGCAATAAAAATGCAGACGGGCTCGCTCTCACCTTGACTTAGAGCCCTAATATGGATGGAGCCATGTCAGCAGAGTCTTGTAAGAACATGAGGTTGGCCACAGCTCTTTCCAGTTACCTTCTCACTGGGGCAAATCAAGTCACAGAATCTGACCCGTGCCCTTGCTAAACACCTCCTGCACAGAGCATACATAGCTACTTTGGCTACTGGAAACTCATGACAGTTAAAGGCCAATCAGCATAAGAACATCATTAATTCTTCTAAGTCTGAAACACTATGTCTGGCTTGGCAGGCACTAAATCCAGGAAAGACAGCAGGTGCTGGGGAAGTGGCTCAGTCAGTAAATATTTGTCACACAATCGTAAGGACCTGAGTGTAATCCTTTGGACCCATTTGAAAAGTCAAGTGTAGCTGGGCGGTGGTGGTGCACACCTTTAGTCCCAGCACTTGGGAGGCAGAAACAGATACCACCACGTACATCCCTGAAAGCCGGGGTACAATTTATGGGAGTCAGTTCTCTTCTACCATATAGATCCTGGGATCAAACTTGGGTTACTAGGTTTGGTGGCAAGCACCTTTCTCTGCTGAGCCATCTCAGTGGTCCCTTCCCTATCAAAGACTCTTCGTTTTTGAGACCAGAAAGTTAGGTTTGAATAGCCATAGACCACTGCTTTGTACCACGGTTTCTGTTTCTGCTTTTCAATAGGGACAGTGAATGAATATACCCATGTAAAAATTTATATGGATAGGAAGAAAATATGCAGAGTCTTTCTTGAGACACCTTAAGTCACTGAGACATCCAGTGAAGGCATGGTTTCCATTTTCAAAATTAAATTCAACAAGGAAATGTGTTTATCTGGATTCTTAAAAAACTTTGGTAATTAAAGCCCAGAGATGTTTCAGCAGTTAAGAGATCCTTCTGCTCCTGCAAAGGATTGAGTTTGGTTCCCACCTCCCAATTCAACTCCCAAGTACTTGTAACTCTAGCTCCAGGGAATCTGACACCCACAGGAGCTCACACATACATACATACATACATACATACATACATACATACATACATACATACATTAGTTAATTAATTAGAAAGCACAGACATGGGAGACAGAGAGTGAATACATCTGTTTTTGCAGTGAGAGTTATTGGGGCTACAGGAAAATAGAACACAAATCGTCACTGAACGTTTATTGTTAGTGCTTTTTCTTCTGTGACTGCTCTTAGTGAGGACAGGCGACTCCACAGGAGCAGAAATGACACTGTGTACAGCTGGGAGCAAAATGACGCATGTAACCAGAGCTACTCTGATCTATCCCAATTTAAAAACATTCGGGAAGCTGAGCATGGTGCACAAGCCTATCATTGTAGTACTCAAGAGACTGAGGCAGGAGGACATCCACAAGTTTAAGTCCAGTCTTGGCTACTTAGTCCTCTTTCAGGGTGAACAGACAACCCCCCGAAAAAAATGATATAAGAATACAGAGAGGAATCAGGAAGGATTTTCAAACAGGACCTTTAAGAGCAGTCAGAGATCCAGGTACATCACTAGCCCAATTACTGATATATTAAATAAATAAATAAATAAATAAATAAATAAATAAATAAATAAATAAATGGAGGCTGGAGAGGTGGCTCAGGGGTTAAATACACTGGCTGCTCTTCCAGAGGATCCAGGTTCAAACCCCAACACCCACATGGCAGCTCACAACTGTCTATAAAGCCAGTTCTAGGGAATCTGACGCCCTCTTCTGGTCTCTGCAGTCACTGCACATGCATGATGCACAGACGTATACACAGCCAAAACACCCATACACAAAACAGTAAAATAAAGTTAACAAGCAGAAGCTAAGTGGGACAGCCGTCCACACACTGCCCCACACAGCACACAGGAAATAGTCAACAAGAAGAACATAGGCTGGGTGTTATGATTAATCACTTGACCAAAGGGCTGTTAAATGCTAAAGTGGTTGGTTAACCCACAGATGTTAGAGAGTCTCTGCCACTGACCCTCTTGAAGATGGAGAGTGAACAGGAAGATGCTTCTATCTGGAACAGTTTAAGTGATGACTACTTCAAAACATGGGGAACGCAGTGGGTGAGCTTTGTAACCTCATCTGCATGTCATTAGGTACCCATCTGTGGGCAGGGACTGACAGTTCAGTAATCCATCACTACCATGCATTGGCAATTGCATCATGCTTCTCTGTGGGACTGCGTTTGAGGGTCCGAGTGGGACTTATAACCCCATCATCATCAAAATGAGCCTCTTCAGAAACCAAACTCCTTATTACCCCAACTTAACATGTGTCATGAGATATTCTACAGATGTCCAAAAAGGTAGTCCTCCATTGAAAGCAACAAGCAATGAAGAAACAAGCTATCTGTCTTAGACTTTATGTCTGGTAACATGGGCAGTCTAAGATTGTGGGTGCACACCATGTTCAGAGGCAGGAGATTCAGGTCCCAGCTTTATCTGGCCCCAAGCTTCTATGTGGCACCAGACAAACCTCAGAACTTCTCTGACACAATATCTTGCCTTTTGAAACAGGTAGCACGAAATGACTGAAGGATTAACTAAGAGAGACAGAGAAGATGGCTCAGTTGGCAAAGTGCTCATCACACAGACACAAGCACCTGGGTTCAACTCTCAGGTCCCATGTAAAATAGATCAGTGTAGCAGCTTACAGTTGAAATCCCGGTGCTGAAGAGGTATAACAAGAGGATCCCTGGGGCTTTCTGGCTAAGGGGCCTAGCCTACTTGGTGAATTTCATTTCAGTGAAAGACCCTGTCTCAAAAAAATAACCTAGGTAGTGCTGGAGAAATGATACCAGAGATTGCCTTCTAGTCTCTGCACACAGGTACCCATACATGTTTAGATAGATAGATAGATAGATAGATAGATAGATAGATAGATAGATAGATAGATAGAGAGAGGAGAAGGAGGAAAGGAAGGAGCAAGGGAGGGAGAGGGAGAGGGAGAGGGAGAGGGAGAGGGAGAGGGAGAGGGAGAGGGAGAGGGAGAGGGAGAGGGAGAGGGAGAGGGAGAGGGAGAGGGAGAGGGAGAGGGAGAGGGAGAGGGAGAGGGAGAGGGAGAGGGAGAGGGAGAGGGAGAGGGAGAGAAAGAGAGAGAGAGTAATACTCAGAATCCTAACAAAACTCTGAAACAGTGGATGTACCCATCATTATAAAAGTGTGTTCCTTCAAGGAAGCTTGAGATATGAAGCTATTAATCTGTACTGAACTGGACTGAACTGGTCATTCAGCTCTGGCTAGGAAAGAAAATGGCTAGAATTCTTAGTTTCACAAGGCAGTTAGCTTCCTCTGTGCTACCAAATTACTGAGGAACCAGGATGAAGCAGAGGCATGTACCCTCTTCCAGCCTCATACACATCTTAGATCTGACTCTTCTTGGACCTCACTCTGTGAAGCTAAATTCAGTTTTCTAGTGAAGAGTTCTGTAATCCATTAATGATGTCTGCCCTGGGTGCAAATCACAGTAATAGAATGCATGTCATGGATTTGACATCCTTGCATTCCAGTTGAATGATTCTGTGAAGTCCTTATTAAATCTATCATAATTCAGACATTAATAATCAAATAACTCACTCTTTTTATGTTGTGCCCAGCCTGATGTTTGAACCTGCTTTGGTTTTTCTTCCCCATTTATCTCTTTCCTTTCCCTTTCCCCCTACCCATCCTTCTTTCTTCTTTCTTTCCTCTCTCTTTCTTCCTTCCTTTTGTATTTTTATGTTTATCTATATATGTATACATGTATATTGTGAGCATACTTGCAAGAATCAGTCCTTTGCTTCCACCATGTGGGTTCCAGGGATCAAATTCTGGTCAACAGACTCAGGCCTTGGCAGCTTTATCCGCAGAGCTATCTTTTCAGTGCCTATGTCTTACTTTCTTATTTGCTTTTGTTGTTATTGTTGTTTCTCTTACCTAGCCCCACTTGAAGTTTCTCCTAGTTTTAATTTACACTATTGCCAAATTGCTTGCTCTGTGATGTCTTTGTGAGAACCGTTCTGTTGCCCCCTGTCTTTACGATTTAACTCATTTAATTGTAACCTCACCCTGGCATTTATATAGTATGAGATAATTTTCATCCAAATACATATTAGTAATTAAAATATTTTTGCATGAAATCCCAAGCTACAGGCTGAATCATATGACCGAAAGTACCCAGGGTGTTATCAATGGACGTGAGTCAGGGCTCTCGGGCTAGCCCTGTCTTAATCAGTTTTCTGTTGACATTGACCAAAGCAACTTAAGTGGGAAAGGACTTATGTTGGTGCACAGCCCCAGAGAGATGGGCCATCATTGCAGGGAAGGCATGGCAGTGGGAACAGGAAGGTGGCTGGTTGCACTGAAACTGTGCATAGAAAAAGGAGGTAGAACTGAGTAATACAGCCTCAAGGCCCACACCAAATGACTGACTTCCTATAGTAAGATTCTACTTCCTACAGGTCCCACCACCTTTCCAAGCAGCAGGATGAGCTGTGAATTAAGTGGTCCAAGGTTTGAATCTACAAGGGACAAGCCGTGACTTAGGCCTGGAGTCTCCCTCCTGTCCCACTCTCCCCTGCCAACTTCTGGGAGATGGGAGAGGGTTCCCTGTTTCTGGATGTCAGCTCTCAGGTCTGGAGACAGGGTTCAGGTCGATGTTCTGGGGAGCTGTCCCAGTTTGCTTCTACTTGACACAGCCTAGATTCACCTGCAAAGGAAGTCTCAATTGTGGTATTTCCCAGAATCAGTTTGTCCTGTGATCCACTATACAGGGGATTGTCCTGTGATCCGATCTATAGGGGATTGTCCTGACTGTTAGTTGATGGATGATAGGAAGCATATCCTAAAGCAGATGGTCAGAGCTGGGTAAAACAGTGAGCTGAACTTGAACCTGGGAGTGAGCCTGAAGGCTGTCTCTCTATGGTTACTGCTTCAAGTTCCTGCTCGAGTTCCTGCCATGACTTGCCTCACTAACAGACTGTGGCCTGGAAGAGTGACCCAAATAAACCCTCTACTTCCCTAAGCTGCTTTTGGCCAGAGCTTTTTATCAGAGAAGCTGAAAGAAAACCGGAGTGAGAGGCAATGCCCAACTCCTAGCCTTACTAAAGCTAGGCTGCTCTTATGAAATGAGAACCCGGAGCCAAAGCACAACAGGCCCAAGGCTTGGGCCCATGAAACACAGGCATGTTCTTATACCACAGACATGGGAAGGGCCTCTGATCCCTTTCCCATTCCCAGGGGATCCACTTATCTCTGTATTAGTTACTTTCTGGTTGCTACAACAAAAAAGCCTGACAAAAACATCCAAAGGAGGAAAATGCTTATCTTGGCTCGTCATTTGAAGATACAATGCATCATGGTGGGCATGTTGGCAGGAGCATGATGGGAAGACACTATGTAGAGCAGGATAGCTCGTCAAGCAACATGTCATGATAGGAACAAGCCCATGCCAACTTGGGTGAAATGACCTGTTCCTGCTGGGTGTCCCTGTTCTCCCTGTATCTGAAGATGCTCCAAAAGATCAAAAGTGGGGAAGCGATCTCAGTAAAGCACGAGTTTCCTAAGGCCTATGACTCTTTACAGGACCTCACAGCAGAAAGAGCAAGCAGCCTGTGGCTGCCAAGCCCAGCACTCCTATTTTTATAGACAAGCTGCTCAGACAGGTTAAGCGACTTTTCCATAGCCTCACAGTAGAGTCAAACTTTAGCACAACAAGGACACTCAGACTCTTGCAAGTAGTCAACTAGAGTCAACCCCTCACCCCTGCATAAGTCAAATTAATATAGTTGTGGCCTCTTGGCCTCTGGGGTCTCCTGGGCTTCCATCCCTGAAGAAATCAGGCCCCAGGAACACATTTTTTTCCATACAATTTGGCAAGCTTAGTTGTTCATGGCTCTGGCTTCTTTTCCTATTTTTTGTAAGTTAATCACGTCATCATAATGACACTCCTCCTCCTTGAAGTCGCACAGAAGTCACTGAGAAATGGAGCGAAAGTAGCTGCTAGTTTTCTTTTTATTTCTTTCTTATTTAAAGAATGAGTGTGTGTGTGTGTGTGTGTGTGTGAGAGAGAGAGAGAGAGAGAGAGAGAGAGAGAGAGAGAGGAGGGGAATATGAGAGAGGGGGGAGAGAGAGAGAGAACTAATGAGCATATCCTGTTTAGAGGCCATCACCTCACCTCCATTGCATCTCAAAGGCACCTCCAAATTATTTCCTTTTTTTTTTTTTTTTTTTTGGTTTTTCGAGACAGGGTTTCTCTGTGTCGTCCTGGCTGTCCTGGAACTCACTCTGTAGACCAGGCTGGCCTCAAACTCAGAAATCTGCCTGCCTCTGCCTACCAAGTGCTGGGATTAAAGGCGTGTGCCACCACCGCCCGGCTTCCAAATTATTTCCAGGCTGAATTTCTTTTCTTAGATGCCCCTCCCCAGGACAATGTCAAAGGCTGGGCAATGTCTCCTCTGTATCCATTCGATATGTGAACTTCTAGAAATCCCCTCTGAGTGACTGATTCTATGCCAGATGCTGAGTTAGAATCAGAAGAGGAGGAGCTAGGAGAGAAAAGTTGGAGATGGAAGAGGGGCAGAAGATCTATATACATGGAAGAATCAGGGTGCACTTGCTCCTGCACTAGCATAGGCCCAAAACAATCAGACCCAACAACCACAGACACAACTATAACACAAAATAACCTCTTGTCTTGATAAGGAGATTGTCAGGGGGTCATTTTTTAATGGTAACAGAAAGCTGCTCACCTGCTAAAATAAATGATGGTACTATTGCTATCATGCGTGCTAGTTGCATGCACATGTAGACATATGTGCACACATGTAGAGGCCAGAAGACAACGAAAATATCCTCAGTCACTGTCTGCCTTTCTTTGAGATAGGAACGCTCATCTTAACCTGAAATTCAGCCAGTTGGCTAGGTTGGCCGGCCAGCAAGCACCAGGGATCTCTCTCTGTTTCTACTTCCTCTGAAGGGGATCACAAGTATGCACCACTATGCCCAATTTTGTTTTGATTCCCCACCATGGGTTCTAGAGAACAAACTTAAGTCATCGTTCTTCAAGCCAACCCTTTACCAACCGAGCCATCTTCCCGGCCCCATATATCTGTTTCTATTAATGAGGAAAACTCAGAGAGGTTGGGTAGCTTTTCTGTGATTTCACAGGAGAGTCAGAATTGAAGTCCCAGCCACTGGCTCCAATGTCCACCCCTCCCCAGGTTGCCTCAAGGTTTCCTGAAAACTCAGGGCTTCAATCAGCAGGAGCCATTTAGAGAAAAGTTCTCAATGGCAGAGAAAAGAAAACATCATCCCAAAAGATGAAATTTCAATGTTGAAGGTTGAAAACCAGGGTGGTCACCTTGACCACTGTGAACTCTGGAAGGAGATTGCAGTTGAAGCTCCCAGCAGACTCCATGCATCCAGGAGAACTCGACTTCACCCACTGTCTCCTGGAGTTCCAGGATAGGTATGTACTTCACACAGTTCTGGGGTTGGGGGCTGGAATCAGCATTTAGCACTCTGAAGGTTGTAGAGGAGAGTGCCCCCTTACCCCTCAGTTCCTGCTACTCCACTCATAGCTGCACCATCCTGATGTCAAACACCATCTTCTCCTGTTCCTTTCTAAGTCAGACACTCAGAGCCTACACTAATCTACAGTGATCTCTCAACACTTCAAAAACCCAGACAAGATCTCATTTGTAACTGGCTGTGGACCTTGTGATGTACCTTTTGGGAAGACAAAAGCCCACCATTTCTTTATGCCGTTTCAAAAGTGTGCTGAGAGGCTGTAGAGATGGTTCGGCATTTAACAAGGGCTTTCTGCTCTTTCAGGGGTCTTGAGTTCAGTTCCCAGCCCACACGTGGTGGCTCACACCATTTTACCTCCAGCTCCCGAAGAGCTGATCATTTCCTGTTGCCTCTGCAGTCACAAGAAGCTTTTTAGACCTTGAAACCTTCCTCTTGCCTCTGAGAGTGCATACGCACACGTGCGTGCGTGTGCACACACACACATGCACATGCACACATAAAAATAAATCTTTTCTTTTAAAAATGAATTATTTGATTATCTCAGTGACTTACAAAGCACCAGACTCAGAGAGTAATTTAAAAAGGGATCAGGGGCCTCCTGGTGGAGGGCATGACATAAGGCAGTTTCTCTGTCCTTCCTTCCCTTGAGAAATGTGACCTTTGTGCTGTTCCTCCCTTCCGTTTATGCAATGTGTTTATATATACATGCATACATCAATATGAACACTGTGTGTGTGTGTGTGTGTGTGTGTGTGTGCACTCAAGTGTTGGCAAGTACCCTTATCAATGAGCCATCTCTCCTGCCTCTCTTTTTTTTTTCTTTTTTTCTTTTTCTTTTTGGTAGTCTCAGATAGCCCAGACTGACCTTGGACTTGCTATGTAGCTCAGGATGACTTTTAACTCCTGATCCTCCTGTCTCTGTGTTCCAGGTGTTTCCAAGTGTTGAGATCATAGGTATGCACCACTACATTGGGGATATGTGGGTGAGAGTGTGTGTGTGTGTGTGTGTGTGTGTGTGTGTGTGTGTGTGTGTGTGTGCGCGCGCGCGCGCGCGCGCGCGCGCGCGTGTGGAGGCTCAGTTTTTTACATAGGTGCTGGGATGCAAACTCAGCCTTACTTGGCTCAGCAAGCAGGCTACTCCCCAGCCCCCAGTTGCACACTTTTGAGATGATATAGCAGAATAGAAAGCAATGAAGGAGAGACCCAGATGTCCTGAGTTCAAATCCCATTTCTGCCTCTACTACTCTGTGCCTTTGGAAGAGGCCTTCCTGTTCTGGCCTTGGCTTCTCTGTGTGAAGTGTGGGGAAATCCTGGTGCTTCTTCCATCAGGGTGTTGGACTGATGAAGACAAGCGTATACTTTCAGCCTGATGTGTAGAGCATACTGCTTTATGAGTATGGATGCAATATGACGAGTTACCGCAGGTTCTTCCCATCGTGGCTTCCCTGCGATGATGAACTGTACCCACAAAGTGAGCCCAAATAAAGCCTCTCTTCCTGAAGTTGCTTTTGTCGGGTTTTCTGTCACAGCATTCATGTCACCTAGCAGAGGAAGTGAGTAGGTCCCAAGGGTAGAACTCTCAAGAATGGGAGTAGTAAATCCACCATTGTGCTGCACCTGTAACCCTAGCATCCGAGAGGCTACAGCAAGCAGACTTAGTTTAAGGTCAACGAGGGAGACAAAGTCACACTGTTTCAAAAGCAAAGAAGAAAATAGAATTAATGTCCTTTTAAAAGTCTCCTCAGAGATCTGCCTCATCTTTCTCATCTTGTGAGGCAAAAAGGTATCATCTGTGACCCTCACATGGGTCTGCCCATGTTTGATACTTAGGTTCTCAGCCAGCACAACAGGGAAAAGCTAAGGGTGCAGTTTTTATTTGTGTTTTGAGGCAAAGTCTTACACAGTTCTGACTGGACTGGAACTTGTTATGTAGCCAGGTATGACACTGACTCCTGATTCTTCTGCTTCTACTTCCCAATAACTAGGATTACAGGTACAGGTGCCCATACCAGGTCTGAAGAGTGCTAAGGTTGGGACCCAGGACTTTGTGCTTGCTGGGCAAGCACCCTACCAACTGAGCTCCTTAACCCAAGGGTGTATGGCTTATAAGCCACAGAGTGTATGATGTTTCTCATAGAACTCACATGGACCAAGAAAGAGAGCGATTACTCCTTATGGATTTCCTCCCACCCAAACCACAGATGCGCTCACTCTCATCACCTCCACAGTAATAATAAAGAAGCCTCTGTGAGTCCCACACCTTTGTTGTTGGTCTTCAGAACTGAGTTGGCTAGTGGCAGTCCTTTGCTAGTCTATGGTTTTTATTATTTATTTATTTATTTATTTATTTTATTATTTATTTAATATTTATTTATTATTTATTTATTTTTGAGACAGGGTATCACTGACTAGACTAGAACTCACAGAGATCTGCATGCCTCTCTCTCTGGGTGCTGAGATTAAAGGCATGCATCACCATACCCAGATATTGTTCCAGATACATATTTTACAATCAGCATGGTTGATTTGCACACACACACACACACACACACACACACACACACACACGGGATTTTGCTTGTAGTATTTTGAACAATTTCAAGTCTTTTCTCTTCATTCAGACTAACAAAAGACAGGGTCCCTCAGCCCGTCACTTTTGGGCTCTTCTAGTGTTTTCTTTAGTCTGGGGTCCCTAATCAAAAGTGGGGTTAGCCTCTTCCTATTTCCTCAGTCATTGAATCTGATGGACTATGGTTAAACAATATCTCCCAGTTTATTCTTGGCAGTGTGACCTTCATTCCCTGGGCCATGTTCTCACTGCCTGACACTCCATTTTTCCCCTCACCTGGCGGCTCTACATCCCCCTCCACCCCTCTGCCACCTCAGTTTAAAGCCAAAGACCCTTTAACTTTACATGAGTATGTTTGTATTCAGGACACTCCGCTTCCATTTTCCTTCTCCCTGCACAGCCGCACAGGATCCCTGTCCTGACAGCTCAGCTCCCTGTCCCAACACACAAAGCCACAGACACTTCCCAGTCCCTGAAAGGGATGCCGATGTCCTTCCGTTTCTCAGTCTCCAAATTGCTGGCTTCTGCAGATGGGGGAAATATAAGGTGTGAGGCCCCAGAAAGTTCATAAACTTTTATGCAGATTGGTCTTAGTCTGGTTTAAATTAGGCAACAAAATAGAATTTCCAGATGTTCTATTCGGAATTAACTTGGCTACAGAGAAAGAGCTACCAGGAGGAGGAGGTGGTAACTGGCTATTTTTACATTCTGGGGGGTGGTCACCCAAGGCATATGGACTTGATTAAAGGAAAGAACCTGCGGTTGGCACATGAAGAGTACTGCTTTCCTTGATTCTGGTTGAGGATGCTCAAAGGCTCTGACACTCTTACACTACTGGAAAGATAAACACCCAGGGCATCTTGTTTTGTTCCTGAGATCAGTAAAATTTTCGGTCAGATCCAGGGGATTCTGAGGACCATACCAGAGCTTCCCAAACATGAACATGTGTGCACATTTTCATGGGATCTTGCTAAAGGACAGTTTGCTCCATGCTGAGGCCATGCTGCTGCTCCACAAGATACATGGTATACAGAGGCTGGAACACTGAGGGGGAGTGGGTAATGTACTCACTGTGTAAGAATAAGGACCTGAGTTTGATCCCCAGAACCCACACAAAAAAGGGAGGGAGGATTACAGGGATCATGACGTTGTCATCAGTTGTAGCCCTGGGGATGCAGAGGCAGGAGGATTCTGATGCTTGTTCACCGGCAAGTCTAGCAGATTCAATAAGCTCCAGGTTTAATGAAAGACCTCGACTCAAAAAAATAACGTGGTGTTGGGCATTGTGGTACAGATTTTTAATCCCAGCACTTAGGAGGCAGAAGTCAGGCCAGTTGTAAGGGTCTGCATCATTTCATTAATTGGATCGTGCTGGATGAGTGTCCTCCTCTGTGCTGTGTTCTTGTGGAAAACTATTGTGCCACCAGTTGCCTCTCGCCTCAAATAAACCAGTCCAGCCTTTCTACATTCTCCTGTGGAACCTAGATTCTTTCAAGGAGCTGAATACCCAGGGGAGTTAGAGCCATACCTCAGCCCTAAACATGGGGCACACCTCACTGGCGGATACCTGTCAAACAGGTCAAGTGAGAATCAGAGCCCTAGTGTTCTGATGGAAAAATGCACTGGAACCAGAGCACTCGAGACTCTGTTGTTGAACCTCAGCATCTTAAAGTGAGGAACCCTAGGCTGGAGAGCAGCAGCTTCTCCAGTCCGTGGAACACATAAGCAGGCTAGAATCAGGGTGTGTAAATGAGCAGGAGCTTGGTGAAAACACTGGGTCATGGAGCACCTATTCCACGCTGGGCCACTCTACTAAACACTTTTACTAGATAACCTGGCAGCAGCCACCACCACCGGGAACCATTGGTCACAGGCTTAGAACCTGGCAACCATGATCAGGCCAGAGCTTCACAGTGATATTCAGAGGAAGCCATTTTTCCAGCACTACCTGAGAGCAATGAGGTTAAAGGACCACCGTAAAGCATCCAAGTCCTGCACCTGGAAGTCACACCCACCCATCACTGAACTCTGAGCCTTTCAAGTACAAGCCCACGACCCAAAGTCCTCACTGAAGCAGGATGGAAAGGCAAGGGAAACCTTGGGGACATGAGAAGGAGAAAGGGGCCACTCACAGGCATCTGGCTGAAGCTCCCCGCCCACTGGCAGAGAAGCACAAACTCCAGCACAGTTAATAACTGCTTTCAGCTTTCTCCTTCTCACCTACACTTTCCTAGGACTCCCCACATGAATCTCATTTACAGAAAAATATGTACTAAGCCCTTTGTTTAACCCTAGTGGGCTCCTGGTTTTACCTATCAGATCCAAATCAAGTCAAAAGTATCCCTGGGGTGACCCTATAAAGAGGGGAAGAGACTGAGAAAGAGAGGGTGTGATGGTTTGTATATGCTTGGCCCAGGGAGTGGCACTATTATAGGATGTGGCCCTGTTGGAGTAGGTGTGGCCTTGTTGGAGTAGGTGTGTCACTGTGGGTGTGGGCTTTAAGACCCTCATCCTAGCTGCCTGGAAGCCAGTATTCTGCTAGCAGCTTTCAGATGAAGATGTAGAACTCTCAGCTCTTCCTGCACCATGCCTGCCTGGATGCTGCCATGTTCCAGCCTTGATGATAATGGACTGAACCTCTGAACCTGTAAGCCAGCCCCAGTTAAATGTTGTTCTTGTAAGAGTTGCCTTGGTCATGGTATCTGTTCACAGCAGTAAAAGCCTAAGACAGGGTTTCTTAGCAGCCTCTTGAGATATACCCTGAGAGCCACCACAAAAGTATGGATGGCAAAGGCTGAGGCCAGACAAGCTGAGGAGCTTGTATCATAGTTGAGCATGTCTTAATCTCTGTGAGTCTCTTGGAAAAGCCCACACCCATGTTCTCAGGTGTGTTTCACTTTCTTCTGAACCCCTCTCTTTCTCTTAACCCTCAAGCTTATGTTAAAGCCTATATTAAAATATTGTTTAAAAAAACGTCTCCAACTCTGCTTCACAAACTGACTAGTTTTGAAGTTTCATTCTATGCTAAACTCTAAGCATAAGAATTTTTTGGCTTAAGTCGAGGTCTCTAATCCTCTGGAGGAGCTCCTAAGGCTGCTGGGAGTGACTGTGGCGTTGATTCTTTGTCTCTCACCACTGTCAATCACCCTGGCTCTGCAGGCTATATCTAGTCTCTGTTCTTCATGTGTGTGTGTGGCATGCACACGTGTATGTGTGTTTGGGCACATGTATGAGGAAGTCTATGTGCATCTGGTTGTGTGTTCATATGGAGGCCTGGGCTTGACATCTGGAATCATCCTCCGTCACTCTTCTGATTCATTCACTGAGACAGCATCTCTCACTAGAACACGGAGCTCACTGAGACAGCCAGTCTCACTAGGGAGCTTACTCTGGGTTTCTTAGTCTTTGAAACTAGGATCACAGGCAGGCCACTGTCATTTACGTGCTCTGAGGATCCAAACTCCTGTCCTCCTACTTTCAAGGGCAAGTGTTTGAACCACAAAACCGACTCCGCAGCCCATGTAGTAGTCACCTTTTCAGGTTTACATGGTCTAGATACAAGATGAATTCAGTAAAGTTTGGAACTCAGGTCTGTCATGGCTCATGTGCTAGAAAGTTTTCTCAGGATGCGATGCTGAGCAACAGTAGCAAGCTAAAAGCCTCAGTCAGCCCCATGATCATGAGGAGACAGAGCCAGCAAAGCAGACTGTGTTCTAAGCCGTAGTGGAATGTACATTGTCTATGGTGTTCTGTTTTCACCTGTCTTTTGGTGGAGCTGAGAATTGAACACAGGGCCTTGTACTATGTAAGCAGGCTATAAAGTAAAGAAAAACAAACAAACCACGGTCTCACTATGTAGCCCTAGCTATTCTGGAACTTGCTCTGTAGACCAGGCTGGCTTCTCACTCACAGAGATCCCTTGCCTCAGCCTCTAGAGTGCTGGGATCAAAGGCGTGCAACACCAAACCTGTGGGTGTCTTCAATGAATTTCAAGTTTGGTATTCCTGATTTAAGGATGGGACCCCATAGGATGTCAAGGAGAGTCTCTATTAGCTCACTTTTTATTAATGACAAAACCAAGGTGCCTCAAAGCAAAATTGCCACCCCATATTCACAGTTAGCAGGTGATCAATGAGACCATCTTCTTATTCTTACATTACTATAGCACCCTGGCTCCCCAAAACAGGGAAGAGAAGTAAGAGAATTTTTATATATAATATATTATTTATAAATAATAAAAATATAAATACACAAATAATCTCATGCCATCTTAGTGGTCCCAGTTAACAACTAGTCAGCTCATTACCACCTTCTGGAATCTTATAGGAAGCTTACTAAGAGACAACAGTGGTGTTCTTGTGTTTGGCATGGGCCAAATTGTGGAATGTTGAAGTGTATACAGAAGCCAAATGGCACTCCAGAATAGTTTCCTTACCTGGCCATACCACTGTTCCTCTGGGATACTCAGACTCTGATCTCTTTCCAACTTCGTACAAACAACCATGGTTCTCAAGGTATTCACTAGGATGCACATACATGCGCACTTTCATATGCAAGCATTTAGACCACTGCGTTGTTTGTGCCAAAGCCATGTGTACTAATTAGTTTTAACTATCAACCTAACATAACTTAGACTCGCCTGAGAAGAGAGTCTTAATAAGGAATTATCAAGCTCATGTTGCCCCTCAGGCATGTATCAGAGGAATCATCTTGATTGTTAATAGGTATAGAAAGACCCAGGCCACTGTGGGGAGCACCATTCCCTAGGCAGGAAATGCTGGACTATATACAAGAGGGGAAATCGAGCCGAGACAAAACAAGCAAACAAGGATTCATGCATGCATTTGCATTTATTCTCTTTCTGCTCTTGACTGTGAATGGGATGTGCCTAGCTGTTTTCAATCCCTGCCTTATGTTCCATCTCAAAGATAGACTGTGATCTGGAAGTGTAAGCCAACTGAACCCTTTCCTCCCCTAAGCTGCTCTTGTCAGGGTATTTTATCACAGAGCTGAAACTAGAGCATCATGTCTCACCCCTTCCTGCTTCTGTGCTCTTTCCTAGCCAGCAGTTCCTCCTTCCTCTCTCCCTTCTTTCCGATGACCTATTCATTCTCCAAGGCTCACCCACCCTTAGCACCTCTCTCCCAGACAGCACTGTGCTCACTCCTCCCTTGCAACAAATTATTCTCTCAAATCTTCCCCAAACCTCACTCATTCTTCCTTTCAGTTTCCCCTGGGGCCTGGCACCTATTTTCTTGGACTCTGGTTCATTTATCCCAGTTTAAGGAGAAAAGATGAGAGAGAGTTCATCCCAGCAGCCGCCCTGTGCCAGGCATTGTTCCCAGCAGACAGTGGCAGCTTATTAATGTTTGCTGAGTTTGAATCACCGTGTGTTCAGAATGTGTACTCACCAGCTGCCCAGATGTACCCCACACAGCTCAAGGATGGAGTGTTGCCAGCTCCGGCTGAGAAATTGTCTAGGCAGTAGATCCCTGAGCCATAGTGTGGCACACCCTGGGAGGGAGCCCTTAGATGCTAGATAGTAAAAGGAGCTTGCATGTTAGTTGTGATGGGTTAGTAAATGCTTAACAACTGGCTCTCCAAGAAACAGCAAGCCCTGATTTATAGCATTGGCTCATTTCTACAGCATAAATGGAACCATATTCACTGATTTCAAGAGGTCAAGTGACATCACCAAGTGTTTTGTTTGAAGAGATATTGGCAGGCTCTATGGGCGGATGAGAGGCATCCCCATACTCACCCCCACACACACACACCAGACAGTTAGCAGGCGTGTCCAACCTATGCCCCACTGACCCTGTCACGTGACAGAAGAAAGCTATGCTATAAATGTGGCCCAACACAAAACCATAAACTTACTTAAAACACTATGAGATTGGGGAAGTATTTGTGTATATGTGGTATGTGTGTTCAAGTGTATGTAGGTACACAGGTATGTGAGGGTGCCCATGAATGTGTGTAGAGGCCAGACAACAATCCTGAATTTCGTTCCTAGATTCTGTCTTAGTTTGGGTTACTATTGCTGCAGTGAAACACTATGACCAAAGCAACTTGGGAAGAAAAGGGTTTATTTGACTCACACTTCCTAAAGTCTGTTCATCATTGAAAGAAGTCAAAACAAGAACTCCAACACAGAAGGAACTTGGAAGCAGGGGTTGATGCAGAAGCCATGGAAGGGTGCTGCTTACTGGCTTGCTCCCCAGAACTAGCTCAGCCTGCTTTCTTATAGAACCCAGGACCAACAGCCCAGGGGTGCCCCACCCCACAGGGGACTGGGCCCTTGCCTATCAATCACTAATTAAGAAAATGCCTTCAGCCTGATCTTACAGGGGCACCTTCTTAGGTTACCTCCACTCAAATGGCTTTAGCATTGAGTTGACATAAAACTATCCAGCACAGGTGCCACACACCTTGTCTTTTGAGGCAGAGTTTCCCATTGTCCTGGAGCTCCACAAATGGGCTAGGCTGGCTTCCTGAGCCCTGGGGGGTGGGGGGTCTGCCTGTCTCTGCCACCCCAGTGCTAGGATTACAATGACACACTGCCACACCTTGATGTGTAGGTTCTTGGGATATAAACTCAGGTCCTCATATTTGCATGGCTAGCACTTCTGACTAAGCCATCTTCTCTCCAGCTTGTGATTGTTTGGTTTTTTTTTTATTTTTGTTTTTGTTTTTGTTTTTGTTTTTAATTTGATCCCATCGTTTCTCCAGCATAAATTTTATAATTACAACATCATAATGTTAAAAGGTTGGGTGTGTCTGAAAGGCATGCAGCCCCTGCTACTATCTCCATATAGAATTTATGATCATGATACCGGTGACTACTGGCATTGCCATAACATTGCATCTCTTTCTCATACCTCTGCGTGCATGGTCTTATTCTCAGTTACCATCACCAATGTGCGAATTCTTTCAGTAGTCTGTGTCTACTGTGACACTTTCTCCTCTTGTTCTATTCAACACAGTCAGACCCTGTAACTCACTAGATTCAGCAGGCTGGTGGGGCTCAGGGTGGGGTTAAGGGAATAGCCTTATCTGTAACGTGCTTGCTGTGTAAGCATGAGATCATGAGCATATAAATTCGGAGCCTCAAAACCCAGGTTAATAAAAAAAAAAAATCATATTAAAGCCAGGGATGGTACTGTCCTGGATTGTAATCCCAGTCCTGGAGATGAGGAGATAGGTGGGTCCCCAAGGGTGACCAATCATCCAGCCTAGGCAAGGCAGCAAGCTCCAAGCCAAGTAGAAGACCGTGTCTCAAGAAATAAGATAGACTACACCAAAGGAATGATGTCCAAGGGTGACCTATGGTCTCTGCACATGTCTCTCTCTCTCTCTCTCTCTCTCTCTCTCTCTCTCTCTCTCTCTCTCTCTCTCCTCCCCTCCCATCCCCCCTCCCTCCCCCCCTCTCTCTCTCTGTCATTGCTTTCATGACCACTCATATGAGGCCACTTGCTATCTGGTCCACTCCCTACTGGCTCAGCACCTGGCTCAATCACACTGACCAGTTTTTGGCTTTGTTTGCTTGATGTGGGGCTTGCTTTTGTTTTTGACTCTGTCCAGATTCTGACGCTCTCTCTGATGCTGGAGCCCTGCATCCTCCCGGTTTCCTGTCACTCTTCCTCCTCCCTTACCTCCATTCTCAAGCTTCAACTCAGAGCTTTCTTCCTTAAAGTGCAATCATCGCAATGACCATCTCTCTACCAAAATGTGAATTACATTCTTGTTGCAACAAAATATGTGATCAGAACAACCTAAGGAAGGGTTTAATTTGGCTCAGAGTTTCAGGGGACAATAAAAGGTACAACAGCAAAGCCCTGGACTTGATCACCAGCACTGCATGAACTGGTTGTGGCGGCACATACCTACAATCCTAACACTCTGTACGCAGAGGCAGGAGGATGAAAAGAGGATATAAAGTTCCAGATCACACTTGGTTACGTAGTGAGTCTGAGGCCAGCATGGGCTGTATAGACCTATCACTGGAAATGGAAGGAAAGGAGGGAGGGAGGGAGGGAGGGAGGGAGGGAGGGAGGGAGGGAGGAAGGGAGGGAGGGAGGGAGGGAAGGAGGGAGAAAAAGGAGAAAGAAGGAAGGGAAGAAGGAAGGGAAAGGGAAGGAGGAAGAGAGGGAGGAAGAAGAGAGGGAAGATGGGAGGAACAAATAAACAAATGAACAAAGGAGGTTAAGTGTTACAGTTAAATATTTTTAAGTAACTGATTTTTAAGGTGAGTTACACATTTTTCTTTTACAAAAATGCACGTTCCATATCCGAGTATTTTCTATGGTGAAACTGGCTATTATAATACTAGAGTTAGCATATTTTTTAATTTTTAAAAATATCTTTCCCTTCCAGGTAGAAGTGATATTCTAACAGTGGAGCAGCGTGTGCTGTGGAGATGTGGGGGGCACAGATGTGTGGCAATGTCTCCACGACTGTACCACTCCATCTGCTGAACGGCTACATACTACACCTTAGAAACAGCTCTGACGCTCACATACTTTCCAAACTCGGAAACAATTTCGAACCTATTTAAACATTTTCCAGAAGAAGAGCTTCAGTGGCTCTCAGACCCACTTGTTAAAGTCTGTCTTTTGATTATTTTATACGAATTGACATTAAGGAAGATGGAAACCGACTAGCTGACTGGATGAATTTCAGTAAAAGCCTGAGCATAATTGCTCCGTTTTTTTGTTTTTTTTTTTTTTTTATGAGCATCTTGATTTAGTAAGCACAGCCAATGGGGCACTTCTCCCATTTGGGTCGGAGAGTTTGCAAAAGTTCTTTTCTCGGCTCCACATTCATTAAAGCGAAGTATTTTTAAAGCTGGATTTAAAAGCAGAACTTTGGATTAAGTGTTAAAAAAGTTAAAGTAACATTAAAATATATTCCACTAGATTACTCTGAAACTAATAATGTGTGTGGGTGGGTGGGTGTGGGTGTGTGTGTGTGCGTGCGTGCAGTGTGCACACTCATGGAAGTTTTGAGTGCATTTGTGTCACAGCAAAAAGGTGGAGCTCAGAGTCTCAGGCTGGTCCTTCTGAGTTTGGGACATAGTGTCTCTGTTATTTCTTGCTTCATACACCAGGCAGCTGGCCCACAGACTTTAGGGATTATCCTATCTACCTCCCACTTCTCCACAGGAATTCTGGGATTTCAGATGCAGGCACTCTCTGCTCTCAGCTTTTACCTGGGTTCTACATTTTCCCAGCCCCTAAAACTAATAATATTACTGAATTAGATAAAGTGTTTTCTCTTAACAAATGAATTATTTTGTTTAATTTACCTTTATTACGCACCTTTATTTTCTTCAATATACAAACTCCTTTACATTTCACTGTTAACGTTGGTTCGTTGGTTGGTTGGTTGGTTGGTTGGTTGGTTGGTTGGTTGGTTGGTTGGTTTGTCGGGTTCAAGGTTTTTTATTTGTGCTATTTTTTTTTTTTACTTACGTGTGTGTGTGTGTGTGTGTGTGTGTGTACATGTGCACATGTATGAGTGTATGTGTGCATGTGTGTGTACTTGAACATGAAGATGCCCATGAAGGGCAGAGGAGACTAGGTGTTAGAGAGGCAGTTGTGAGTCACCCAAAGTGGGTGTGGGGGACAGAACTCCAGTTCTCTGAAAGAGCAACGAGCACTCTTAATAACTGAGCCATCTCTTCAGCCATGGATTTGGGGTTTTGAGACAGGACCACACTCTACCTTGCTGGCTCTCTTGAAGCTCACTGTCTGGCCTCAGGCTATAGCAACCATTCTGTCTCCGCCTCCTGAGTGTGAACCGCCACTATTTTATTTATTTATAGAAGACATAATTCAGTTGGAAAAGTCCTTGCCTAACAAGCATAAGGACCTGAGTTCCAGCCTCAGAGCTCCAGGCAAGGCAGCAGGTGTGTGTAATGTCACCATGGAGGAGGCAGGAATAAGAGGCTCTCTGGAACTCACTAGCCACCCAGCCTACTTGGTGAGCTCCAGGTCATTGAGAGAGCCTGTCTCAAGGGAGGTAGACTGTGTGCCTGGACGTGACACCTGACACTGTCCTCTGGCCTCTATACACTCATATACACAACTGAGTGTGCACCCTTCCACACTCAAGCACACATACATACATATGGTGATTCTACCCACGGAAACATACACTGTGTGTACACCCTTCTACACTCAAACACACATACATATACAAGGTGATTCTACCCATGTAAACACACCCACATACCACACAAACACACACACTGTGTGTACATCCTTCCACACTCGTGTACACATACATACATACTCATGGGTGATTCTACCCATGAAAATACACACACATACCCATACACACACACATACACTCACTGTGTGTAAACCCTTCCACACTCAAGCACACATACATACACATGGTGATTCTACCCATGGAAATACACATACATACCCCCACACACACTGTGTGTACACCCTCCCACACTCAAGCACACATACATACACATGGTGATTCTACCCATGGAAATACACACACATACACACACACACACACACTGTGTGTACACCCTCTCACACTCAAGCACACATACATACACATGGTGAGTCTACCCATGGAAACACTACACACACAAACACACACACACACTTCCCTGGAGCTCTCTAAGTCCAAACCTGAGGCTCCTTCTTCATTTCCTCCAGCCCAGAAAAAGTCTCCTTTCCCATTTGGAGTGCTGCCTCAACATCTCAGGGTGAACAGCGGCATCATATGTTGCTAAGATTGCATCTCACTGTGGAGCCTTGGCTGTCTTGGAACTCACTATGTAGACCGGGCTGGTCTTGAACTCACAGAGATCCACCTGCTTCTTGCCTCCCAAGTAGTGTAATTAAAGGTAAGTGCTACAGCTTACTGCTCCTACGCACTGTACAGTGATTCAGACAGTATGAGGTTCCCACAGCCTGTGACTTGGATGGTGTGGAGTTCCATCTAGTCCCTGAGAGCCCAGCTCTTAGCAGAGTAAGTATAAAAGCCATAACAACCTCACCCTCACCTAAACAGACAGCCTGGCTGTACACCTAGAGCAAGCCACTTAGCTTTTAGGGGCCATAGGCTCATCTAGGAACACGCTGGAAGAGCAAGCTCCTTCCTGCTCCTAAAATTTCTCAAGGGCTCTCTAGGCCTAAAATGCCTCAAATGTATTAAGTCAGCACCAAGCAACAATGCAGAGAATATTCAGAGGGCAGCTGGGCGGTGGCTCACCAGCTAAAGCACCCACTATCCCAGCAGAAGACCTAAGCTTGGTTCTCAATACCCTTGTAAAAAAGCAACTGGGTAGCTCCAGCTCTAGGGGATCTGATATCTTCTGGTCTCTTCACATACCTACTCATGCCCACACACAGACACACATGCATACACATAGTCGTTAAAGATGAAAAATAAATCTCTTAAAAATATATTCAGAAGGCCAGCTATGGCAGTGCAGGCTTCTAATCCTAGCACTCAGCAGGCTGAGGTTGGAAGAACAAGAGGGAGGGAGGAAAGGAGGGAGGAAGGGAGGGAGGGAAGGAGAGAAGGAGGGAGGGAGAGAGGGAGGGAGGGAGGGAGACAGGAGGGAGGGAGAGAGGAGGGAGAGAGGGAATAAGGGAGGGAAGGAGGCAGAGAGAATGAAAGAGAAAGACATTCATGTTCATGCAGAGACAGACAGACAGACAGACAGACAGAGTGACAGAGTGACAGAGAATCACCTTTGGAAAGCTGGGTGGTGGTGGTGCACACCTTTAATACCAGCACTAAAGAGGCAGAGGCCAGCAGAGATATCTGAGTTCAAAGCCAGCCTGGTCTACAGAGTTCCAGGACAGCTGGGACTACACAGAAATCCTGTCTCAAAAAACAAAAAAAAAAAATTAAAAAAAAAAAAAAAAGAAGAATCATCTTTGGACCAGATGTAGTAGTGCACACTTGCGATCCCAAGACCTGGAGGAATGAGGTGAGAGGCTCTCGAGCTCAAGGACAGCCTGAGCTATGAGCTCTACAAGGAGAATCTGTCCGTGTTTATATGCTACTGTCCATGGACACTCTCGCTGTTAGTGAGCTAGCTACTTAGTTGTGTGTACACGTGTGGATAGGTTTATATGTACACGCCTGCACATGTGCATGTGTATACAAGTGTCATGGAAGTCAGACATCAACCTCAAGGTGCTACCTATCTTTTATTTTGTTTTTGCTTTTTGTTTTTAAGACAGGATTTGGTTGGCTTAGAACTCATAAAGTGGGCTAGGGTGGCTGGCCAGTGAGCCCTGGAGTTCTGCCCAGCCCCATTCCACAGTACTGTTAATTCAACCAATTGCCATCTCATCTGTCTTCTCTCTCTGGGGATCAAACCTGGGTCCTCAAGCTTCCAGGGCAAACACTTCACCAACTAAGCTGTCACCCCAAGCCCTGGCTTCGCTTTTTTTTTTTTTTTTTTTTTTTTTAATAAGAATTTTGCTCTAAATGAGACACTGTTTAAAGGAGTCAGCCTGGAGCTGAGCAGCCATGGCACACACCTTTCATCCCAGCACTCGGAAGGCAGACGCACATGGATCTCTGAGTTCAAGACCACCCTGGTCTACAGAGCAGGCTCCAGGACAGCCAGGGCTACACAGAGAGACGCTGTCTTGGAAAAATAATGGAGTCTGCCTGTCGTAACTGTCCTGTGTTGAGAGGCAGGGGCTGGGCAGTGAGCTGAGTCTGTCTTGGAGGTAGACAGGAGCCGTGCAACTGCTGAGCCATGTCAAATTTGGGAGTATATGTGAGACCCCCCCAACAAATGCCCTTGTGTCTTTCGAAAGCCCTCAGACATTCCAGGCCACCAGGCTGATCAAACCAATTTAACGGGGTAGGGGTGAGGGTAAGCTCAGATTTGCCTGACATTAGGCTGTGTCTGGCTTGCAAAGTAATACATTTCTCAGTGACACCACCGCAGCGAAGGAAGAATTAAGGAAGAATGCAAGCTGAACACTACATACGTTAGCTTCTGCTATATGATCCTGGCAGCTCTTCCTGTTCCAGGCTGGATGACCTCCAGTTTCTAGTCTCCCAGCCCTAGTTAAAATGAGAGAGCTATTCTCTGGCTCCCTGTGTCCCTAGAGATGCCAGATCTGTACAGATCTGTACAGCAGACACAGAAACGTAATCTTGACCAGAGGAGAGACTCATAGGCCATTGAAGACAGGGAGACATGGAAACACACCCTAAAAAGTTCAGGGTGTCCCCTCTGCAGTCTGAGTGAGAAAGTCAAGTCCTCAGTGATGTGCCATGGCCCCGTGAGACTAAGTCTGGGGCGTCAGTTTGCCAGGGACCTCACTCCCCTATGTTGTCTCTCAGCCAGGATCCATTATGTGCAGTTCTAGCCCTGTTCTCCCACCTGCTGCTCCAGACATTTGCCAAGATGCAAGACAACATCTAGACCCAACAAAGCCTTGACAGGACTGTCCCAGGCCAAACATGAATGTATATTACATGTACATAAACTTGAAATAAAGAGAACGGTAGGTACCTTTTTAGCATGTCTAAATTTTTGACATTGCGCACACAAAATTGTTATCTACAAAGTTTAAAATAAAGAACCAGTGAGATGGCTTAGCAGACATTAGCACCTGAGTTCAATCCTAGGACTCACATGGAAAGAACCAATTCCTAACAGTTGTCTTCTGACCTCTTTAACACACACACACACACATATGTATCAAAAAATTTTAAGTTCACACTAAAGTTACAAAAATGGAGGCCAGCAAAAAATAATAATAATCTCAATGTTGTTTAAGTAAGCTTGCAGTTTGGTATTCAGCCGCATTCGTAACCATTCTTGGTCACATTTGGCATGCCGGTTCCGGAATGGACACATTTGTTAGAGGCTTCCCATACCTTCCCAAACATTAGAACACTCTGGAACCCACTTTTTCTTCATCCTACAAGGTGATTCAGAGTTGTTTGTGTCACAGATTTATAATGAAAATGACCTCACAGAACACCAACAAATTTCAATTGTGTCTCCAATTAGAAGTAAAGAACTGGTCCAGATTGACAGCTGGATCCATAAGTAATGATGAGAAGCTGAGCTTGAGCCCCAGCATCCATGTAAACATCTGGGTGAGAGAGAACATGCTTGTAAGTCCAGTGTGGAGGAGGCAGAGACAGGCAGGTCCCTGGAGCAAGCTGACCAGCCAGTCTTGTCCTATGGTGAGCTCTAGATTCTGTGAGAGACCCTTTCTAAAGCAGTTAAAGTGAGGGAACATTGAGAGGACTCAGCAAATACAGACTCTTACCACCAAGCCTGATGACTTGAGTTCAATTCCTGGAAACCCATATGGAGGAAGGAGACAGTCAACATCTCCAAGTTGTCCTCTGATGTCCACAGGCATTCTGTGGTACACATGCATACATAGAGGATAGGTAGGTAGGTAGATACATAGATAGATAGATAGATAGATAGATAGATAGATAGATAGATAGATGCAATTTAAATATTTAAGAAAAAAGAAAGGAAGGAAGGAAGGAAGGAAGGAGAGAAGGAAAGAAAAAAAGAAAGAAAGAAAGAAAGAAAGAAAGAAAGATGAAAGAAAAAAAGCAAGCAAGCTAGCTTTAAAAATCAAACAAGGATGTCATCTCCTGGGATAATATCAGGCTGATCTCTGACCACCACATGTGCATGAATGAACACACACACACATACACACAAACACACAACACATGATGAGTAAGAAGGTTTTTGTAAAAAAAAAAAAAACACACACAAAAAAAAAAAACCAAAAAAAAACTTGTAGCTGGGGTATGTGTTGCTGCTAACACCCTGTGATTACGAGAGGAGATTTTAAGTCAAGTGCTGAGCATACGACGTCAGATTGCTATACATAGCCATCTATCTACACACAGACCCAAGCATCTCCCCAGCAACTGCTAAAACTACAAGTTCTCCTCCAAAATTCTAGTAAGTCCAGTGCCTGCTCTGGCAGGGAAACATAATACATATCAAACATCAAGGCTACAGTAGGCCCCGTGTCTTCAGCATCCCTGCCTCATCTGTCCAGCCCCTGCCTCATCTGTCCAGCCCCTGCCTCATCTATCCAGCCCCTGCCTCATCTATCCAGCCCCTGCCTCACCTGTCCAGCCCCTGCCCCATCTATCCAGCCCCTGCCTCACCTGTCCAGCCCCTGCCTCATCTGTCCAGCCCCTGCCTCATCTATCCAGCCCCTGCCTCACCTGTCCAGCCCCTGCCCCATCTATCCAGCCCCTGCCTCACCTGTCCAGCCCCTGCCTCATCTGTCCAGCCCCTGCCTCATCTGTCCAGCCCCTGCCTCATCTATCCAGCCCCTGCCCCACCTGTCCAGCCCCTGCCTCATCTGTCCAGCCCCTGCCTCATCTATCCAGCCCCTGCCTCATCTATCCAGCCCCTGCCTCATCTATCCAGCCCCTGCCTCATCTATCCAGCCCCTGCCTCATCTATCCAGCCCCTGCCTCATCTATCCAGCCCCTGCCTCACCTGTCCAGCCCCTGCCCCACCTGTCCAGCCCCTGCCTCATCTATCCAGCCCCTGCCTCATCTATCCAGCCCCTGCCCCACCTGTCCAGCCCCTGCCTCATCTATCCAGCCCCTGCCCCACCTGTCCAGCCCCTGCCCCACCTGTCCAGCCCCTGCCTCACCTGTCCAGCCCCTGCCCCACCTGTCCAGCCCCTGCCCCACCTGTCTAGCCCCTGCCTCACCTGTCCAGCCCCTGCCCCACCTGTCCAGCCCCTGCCTCACCTGTCCAGCCCCTGCCCCACCTGTCCAGCCCCTGCCCCACCTGTCCAGTGCACATCAAGCATCCTACTAGAAAACCAAAAGCCACACAGAACAAAAGAGAGCAGAGAGTCTGCCTAGCATGCACAAAACTGTGTGCTATCCCAGCACTTTGTAAACCAGGGATGGTGGCATGAGCCTGTAATCCCAGCACTTAAGAGGTAGCCACAAAAAAATCAGGAGTTCAAGGTCATCCTCACTTACATAAGGAGTTTGAGGTCAGCCTGGGATCCCTGAGGCCTTGAGGGCCTGCCTGAGGAGACTGTTGTCGTCAAGTAAGAGCTATGGCTTGGTAACTCAGAGCCTCCTTCTTCTTTGAACTGGGTAAGAAATATTTGAAGGGCAGCATTCATATTTTCCCTTTTAAAAAGTTGCATTAATCTGTGGCATTAATTTAAATAGAACTAAATGGGCACGTCTCTGGTTTGCCTATTTTTGAAAAAAAAAAAATAATAATAATGGCGAGACCCCAGGTTTCCCAGAACTTGGCAATGATTATTTTTCGGTAGCCAAAAATCAGAATGAGGAATTGTGCCTTCCCTAAACCAAGTTCATATGATTTAATAAATTTCGAACCAAGCCCCTTGGGGCTGACTCTGGGCACAGATGAATGTTCGGGGTCTAGACTGGGAAATTGCACAGGAAGAATAAGAGGTCACCTCTCTTGTTAACGCTGGATCTTCCCACCATCCGGAAATTCTCTTCCGAGCTGTAAGTAGCTGAAAAACCAGCCTCCATTCTTAAATTCCAGGGAAGAAAGACCTTTCCTCTTCTTGATGAACCTGATACGTTCGCGCTCTGTGCAGTTTGTGTGATATGTAACACGTATCGGGACCTCTAATCCTAAATGTAACAGGCATCTGGAAAGGGTAATTCTTCACTAATCTTTTTACATTTATTGCCTCTGCTGTCTGGGAGTACTCAATTCTAACAAATCCAGTTGAAGCCTTAAGATCACCCATATACGTTGTGGCTCTTACAATATTATCAGTGGAATCCAGTTATTTATTTGACAAAGAACAAGCTTTGTCTGGACAGACGTCTAAACTTCCATCCAAAAATGAATCTTAGATCTTGTCACGAAGATTTCTTCTGTATATCAAATTGAAAGTTTGTGAGTCTTCTGATCCAATTGTTAGGATGTCTGTTGACCGCTGAGGTGGCTGAGGCAGGTTTGGAAATCTGCTGGATTGTCGTATAGAGAAATAACTGTATAAAATTTTAATTATCTATCTTGAAGTGGTAATAAATGTTTGATGAGACAGTAATGAGATGTGGGAGGGGGAGATGTTAATGAACGAGTGTGAAACCAAGAGTGTGAATAAAGGAAGCGGAAGAATCCCTCAGTAGATGCTGTCACCATCACATATTAGCTACGGCATTTTGGAAGTAAGCCGGAAGATAGTTCATGGCCCATACTGTAGTCAAGATAATATTTTGTTTGTCTTTAATGAGGACAAAGACCTTTGCACAATTTGCCCCTGATAAAAGTATTACCAGAATGACCCTTAGATTCAGTATGGGTCTGGAGTCTTGTGCAGGAGGTAGTTTGGGGTTCTTGTGCCTCTGGGAACTGGTTTTGATTTTCCTATTGCTACTGTTGTGGGGGGTCAGACACAGCAACAAGGGCATTATGAGATGCCCCAGGTTACTGACATCTTCAACTGAGACTGACCCCAACTTATTTTGACAAAAACTAGTTGGTTACATTTTTTTTTCCAGTCGCGTTGTTTACTTGCGAAAAACACTACATAACTGAAACCATTTTATTAGTTATAAGAACAGAAAAGATGATTTGAGCTTCGAGACTCATTGCTGGTGGTAGATGTTTCATTCAGGCAAGAAATAGAACGTGTTGTCTGCAGAAGACATTTGTACAGAGTCGTTACTCTTCTCTTCCCCACCCCAACCACCACCACCCATAGATTTTAGGAAATCTTAACTCTAGGCAGGATTTGAGAAGATATTCAAAAGGAAAGACAGAAAAATTTAAAAAGAGAGCTCAGAGAGAACCTTAGACACAGCGCTTACACACCTGACCTAGGGTTAACATCAGTGCCTTAGGTAAGAAAAAGAATACCGGGCTAGAGGCCCGTGCAGAAGAGCATTAAACAGATGGCCAAGCTCTCCCGTTTGCTGACTTTGAAAGGACCAAAGGGACTCTTTCATGATCAGGAAAAATGACATTCTGCTGGAACAAGGTTGAGTCCTAAGAGAGACACCTGTCAGCAGCCACTTCCAGGAGAAGATTATCATACCTAATCCCAGCAGCCTGAGAGAGCTACTTTCTCCCTTATTTTACAGATTAAATATCCCAGGCAGGAGAGTTAAGAGTTTTCCCCAAATCACAAAGTCAGTAAGTGGTAGAACCAGGGTCAGATTCCACTTCCCTCAATGCCCGCAGCTTCTTTATTTCCCAAGTTCCTTTCCTCTGTACCGTTAGGATAACACCCTCTGCTACCAAGCAGGACAGAGATGGTGTACCGTACCGGGGGAGCCTGAGTCCGTACATACTCCCATGAACACCTGCCAGACAGAGATTCTCTAACTCCACAAGCCGGGAACCCGAGGCCTGAGTGACAGGGAAGGAGGAATGTTATCTGTGTTCGTTGCACAGTCCCTAGGCTTTCATTTGTTCATCTGCAGCCAAGCTCATGAGGTCAACAACCTCCAACTGAAGCTCTCCTGAAGGCTTCTGTTTACAGGGTTCTAGTGGAGGCTCAACAAGAGCAGAGAGAAGGGAGAAGGAAGGCCAGAGAATGAAAGAGAAAAGAGGGAAGACAGAAAACACAGCCTTGCACAAACAGAAGACAATCAGGAGTTCCATTCCAGCGCCCTGTCACAAGCTGAGGCTCTCAGGAAGCCGGGCAACTCAAAACACACCTTTGCAACTTTAAATATCCGCTATGGAATTTGAACTAAACAGACAGATATGTGGGCCCCTTCCCCACTCCTCTGTTCCCTGCTTTGGAGTTGAGCTCCTGGCTCTGAGGTTAGGCCTCAGCGTGAGCTCTGTTTTCTCAGCCTTCTGATACCAGCAGTTGGCCTGGCTCTGTAAGAATTGACATAGATCTTCCAGCTCAAACTGTGTCTAAAGTAGATAGGGCCTAAGCTGCCAGAAGTTGTGGCCCAAGGCCTAGGCTTCAGGAAGACTGAGGCTGGGTCCAGAAAGTGAACTGAGAGGCCCATGGCCCTCCAGGCCTGCTTAGTTCCGTTCTAAAATACATCTGCCAGCCCTGTAGTCAGGCTTCCCCCTGGCTCTGAAAACAGGAGCTGGGTGGCGGGGAAGTTCTAATTTAAAAAACTGTTGCCTAGTGTCCTCCTAAGCCATGCCCTACTCTAAAAGAGAAAAAGAAAGAAGAAGAAGAGAAAAAAAAAAAAAAAAAAAAAAAAAAAAACCTTCTCCCATTCAGGCAACAGCTGGAAGGCTTGGCTGAATGGCGTGCTTCAATGTGGAAGGTCACAGGATACTGATCTAAGCACTGAGGAGGCTTGCTCACCCAACTGTTGACACTCTGGGACAGGCGGGGCTGGTGTGGGCGTCTGAGGAAGGAAGCCCCCACCCCACCCCCAACCAGAGAAAGAATAGGAAGCAACTTCTATTCAACACTCACAGGGGTGCCCCAGGAGGCCCCCCTCCGTCCAGGCTAAAGCCACCAGGCCCATTCCCTGCCTCCAAGTTACCTTGTATTATAACAGGATTAAAGTATATTTAGCTCTCCATTAGCATATTTGAGCCCCCATTTTGGTCTACTTAAGGCTTCCGGTAGCCTTTGATCAGGTCTGCGTTCTGCTGGTCAACAGAAGAACCCCAGCATGCCTTGTTGGGGGGAAGGAGGGGGAGAGACAGTCGGACTGTGAAATTCCCGGAATGCTCCAATATTCTATTGTTTTCCTTAACCGGCCCAGTTTACACCCAGAGTTGGGGGGGGGGGGCGAGAACCAATAATAATTAGGTCTTCCTAGGAAGAGGAGAGAAAGGATTTGTGCTCTCCTAAGAAAAGGAGGGGAGGGGGAAACCCTATAATTTCTACAGTGTCTGCCTTTTTATTGCTTTCATTTGCATATAAATTAAATCCATATTGTAGCTTTAAGGCAAGCGGGGCTTAGAATTCCACACAGCCCGGGGTCCTATTGTCTTACAGCCAGTTCTAGGCAGTGGGAGCAAAATGAAAGGGAAGGGCCAGGCACAGGAAAGAGAAAGTCAGTTCTGTAGCGGTTTTAATTGCTTGTTTGTTTTCTCCGCCAATTACAGGCAAATTAATATTTAAACTTTGGGAGGCTGTAAGGAAAATGCTTACAATGTTAAGTTGGATGGGGGGTGGTGGTGGAAGGGTTGGGGGGAGGTGGTGCTTTGGTCCTAGCTTTTCTGCAGCTGAGATTTCACTGTAGTGAATTTAAAAAAAAAAAAAAAAAAAAAAAAAAAAAAAAAAAAAAAAAAGTCGCTTCTTCTCTTGTCCGTACACTGAGACTCAATTGCATTTCAGCAATGATGTGGGGGTAGAGCGGTGTCAGTTGCCCTGGTAGCGTCCTGGCCAGTGCCATACTTGGCTCTCCACTGACCACACACCTGCACCTGCTTATACCATGCAACGGATGGAATCCAGGCTTTCTGCATGCCAAGCTGCAGACCACTGTATGCATGCTAAACTGCCTGCCAATGATATGGGAAGAGTGGCCCTAGACTAAATACTGGAGAGCTCGGCCCAGGAGCCTTCCGACTTCTGATAAAGCTTGTTTCACAAATCTATACCTTACTGTAACAAACCCATCAATATGCGAGTGGGGGGTGGAGGAACGATCTGCAGGGGCTGCCGCAGAGACCAGGAACATACAGATGGAAGCCCTTCATGTTTTTACCCTAAAAACACTCCAGGCACTGGGGAAGTAACTCAGTAACAGAGTGGTTTTACACACACACACACACACACACACACACACACACACACCCGGACGGGGGAAGCACCATAAACATTGAAAACTAAGCACCAGGCTTGGGGAATGGCCATTTCTTTGGATTTTGCCTGATCAATTTGTTGAATATAGGAACCATCCTGATGAAAGGTAAGGAAGCAGCTTTTGAGATAGCAGCCCACCCTGACAATTTAAGTTCCATCCCCAGGCCCCAATCTTCTGGAAGGAAAGAACCAATTTCTAGAACCAGTTCCTGGAAGTTGCCTTTTGGTCTTCATACATGCACCAAGGCAATGCATGTGTGCATGCACGCACATGCACACACACAAATAAAAGATTTTCAAAATAACCTGCTCTGTTGCATTCTAATCGGTGTCCTAACGCAGGAAGCCACAGCTAAGTCTGGCGTCCCTTTCTGCCGTTTTTTTCCTTTTGTTTGGTTTACTCGTTTGAGCCGGTCTCAATGTGTCAGAGTTTGGCCTGAAACTCTCCATGTGGGAGAGGACCACGGACTTTAACCCTCCTGCCTCCACCTCTCCTCCAGTGCTGGGGTTACCTGTGTGTACCATCAGGGCCGGTTTCTGTGGTACTGGGGATGGAACCCAGGGCTTCCTGAATCCTGGGCAAGCCCTCTCCAAATTGAACTGTAGTACATCTCCAGCCTCTGACTGCGCCCCAGCACGCTGCTCTGGGGACTGTCTTCCCAGTAGTCTAATGTGGTAAGAGGACTGGGCCAGTCTCCACCCTCAACACTTGTTCCTCCAACCTTGACTCCTGGGTTCTCCATCCTCTGCCAACTCCAACCTCTTCTAGAGACTCTGCCTGTCTTTTGTCCCTACTTTCTTCTTCTGTTTCATCATGTTCCCTTCCAAGAAATATGGCCACAGTGATGCACCCTCCTCAGCACAGCGTCCCCTTTCATTTCTGCTTCGTAGCAGAAAAATTCTATAGTTTTGTCATGTATGGGAAAACACACACACACACACACACACACACACGATCGCGCGCACACACACACACACACACACACACACACGATCGCGCACACACACGATCGCGCACACACACACACACACACTTCCACTGAAGTCTTCTATATAAATTATCTGCCTTCTTGAGCTTCTCCAAATATTCCATGTTCCTCAATGATCTAAACAGGATCTCTGTTCTCTCTCTCTCTCTCTCTCTCTCTCTCTCTCTCTCTCTCTCTGTGTGTGTGTGTGTGTGTGCAAGTGTGGCATGTGTAGAAGCCAGCAGTCAATGTCAAGCATCTTCCTCAATCTCTCTTCATCTTATCTTTTGGTTTTTTAAATGACTATATTTTAATCTTTTTTCCTCTTTTTTAAAAATTTATTTATTTACTTTTCATCCTGATAGCTACCCCCTCCCACAACCCCTCCCTCCATTCTCCCTACTGTTCTCCTCTGACCCTCTGAAAATCCCCCTACCCTGGCACATCAAGTCTCTGCAGGGTTAGGCACATCCTCTCCCACTGAGACCAGATGAGAAAGTCCAGCTATAACGGATTCCACAGAGGAGCAACAGCTTTGGGGACAGCCCCCACTCCAATTGTTCGGGACCCACATGAACACCAAGCTGCACATCTGCTACATATGTGAGGTGATTCGGTCCAGCTTGTGTATGCTCTTTCGTTAGTGGTTCAGTCTCTCAGAGCCCCCAAGGTTCCCAGTTGGTTGACTCTGTTGGTCTTCCTGTGGAGCCCTTTCCACGTTGCCTTTTGAAACAGAGTCTCTCGCTGAACCTGGAGCTCAGTGTTTCAGCTAGGCTGGTTGTCCAGTAAACCCCAGAGATGCACCTCTCTGTGTCTTCCTAGGGGCCTGCCACCAGCTCTGGATCTGGGATTCAAACCCAGACCTTCATACTTGTGGTGCAAACACTCAGCTGACCTATGAGCAGCTTCCCAGCCCCTTGAACAGGATTTTCATCAAAACAAGTTCCAGGGACTCCTTGATAACAAGGTCCCTCATGGTTAGTAGCCAGATGAGAAGCAGTTTCCTGTAAGAACGTGATGGCATAACTGGATGTGTTCTGTCTGTTTCTGGGGTCTGTAAGTCCAGCAAGCCCAAATCACCACACTGGAAATGGCAATGCCAGCATCTCTCCCGTGTGCCAAAAGCTTTGTAGTCAATCTATAGCCTACTTAAAATCAGCAAGTAACCGGCTACAAATTTAAGTATTTCAAGAAAATGATAAGAACCGTAGGGTGGGAGGTAGATTGCCTAACAAAAAGGACTTGAGTTAGATCTCCACAACCCACCTTTCTTTTAAAGGAGAAAAGGAATAAAAAAAGAAGGAAAAGCTGTGTGTGACTGACAAGATGGTTTAGCAGTTATGGGCGGTGGCTGCCAAGCCTAACAACCTTAAGTCAGATCCCTAGAACCCAAAAGGTAGAGACCGATTTCTGCAAATTGTCCTCTGACCCACTCACACGACAGGATAGATAGATAGATAGATAGATAGATAGATAGATAGATAGATAGTAGGTAGATAGGTAGTAGGTAGATGATAGATAGGTATATAGGTAGGTAGATAGGTAGATAGATGATAGGTAGGTAGGTAGATAGGTAGGTAGTGGGTAGATGATATATAGATAGATATATAGATAGATGATAGGTAGATAGATAAATAGATAAATAGATAGATAGATAGATAGATACCTATAATTCCTAGTGCTGAGGAGAGAAAGACAGGAGGACCCTTGGGTCTTGCTGGCCTGCCACCCCAGTCTACTCAGTGAGCTCCAGGCCAATAAGAGACCCTGTCTTAAAAAACAAGGTCATAGTCCTTGGACAGCACCTAAGGTTGACTTCCAACCTCAAAATGCACATACCTCCAACACACATACACACACAATGCACACACATACAAACACACACACACACACACACACACACACACACACGGACCTATACACATAAACATTCATGCATATGCACATACATACACACACACAGTCACACAATAGTAGCTAATATTATCTCTGTCTTGAAGTCAGGCTCAATGCCAAATGGTTTACGACATTACTTATATCTCACTTTTAGCTCTCACAGTTTGACTGAGCACTTGGCTACAATTAACCCACTTTCACTGGTTATATAACAGAGAGAAGTAAAGAAAATTATCCTAAGTCCCAGAGTCTATAATTTGCCCAGCTGGGATTCAAACTCAGGCTACCTGCCCAGAATCCATGAATTAATTTAAACATCTGCCGCAGCAATTGTGACACCACAGTGCACCAGGCACCGTAGGTGTATGTAGGAAAGATTGCCATTGGCCTGGCAAGATGGATCTAACTACCTTCATTGGGCTAATCAAAAAACCAGCTGAAAGTCCTCACAGGACTCCAAAGGCTATCCCACCTGTTCCAACCTCAGAAAGACCAGATTGCTCCAGCCCCACCTGGTGGAAGAAGCTGCTGCTCAAAACACCATTTGGGGCCTAGTCAGGAGATTTCATAAAGCACAAAGTGGTCTCCTAGACCTCATAGATTGTATGTTAGAGACTGGGGCCAGGAGGGAATGGCAGGGGAGTGGGGAATCAGAGTAACAGAACGTTGTAAGCAGGCTTTGAATCTATTCAATCTGATGTTTGTTTTCAAAACCACTGGTACTTTTAAACTCTCTTATTTACATTGTTCATGGGGAGGAGAGCCCTGAAAACTTCTGAATGCTATGCTTCCTCCACACTTCTAAGTGTTCTGTGACCCACAACTGAGCCTGTTGGGCCCTCAGATTCATTCACAGGCCTCTACCTCATGGCTGCCAACCTCCCTGAGAAGCATATCCAAGCTTACTTGCAGAGTAAGTACACTAGCCAGGAGACACCCTTGTCTTTGACTCTCTGTTATCTGTATTAACTGTTTACCTTTTTTTTTTTTTTTTTTTTTTTTACAGTCCTTTACTTCTTATGTCAGGTGGGTTCATGTCGCAATGTACGCAGAAGACATCTTGCAGGGCTCTGTTCTTTCCTTCCAGCATGTGGATCTTTCGGAACAAAGTCAGGTCATCAGGCTTGTATGACAAGCCTCTTCACCCACTGAGCCATTTCAACAGCCCTGTAACCACCTTCCACTTAACAATGTCTATGAAGGATTACCCACAGCCATGTGAACACATCTCTCTCACTCTTCTCGGTGTCTGCATAGCATCTAGCCCCATGTCTGTCCCACATGTACCTAACTCCTGCTCCCAGAATTCTTGTGTCTTCATATATTTTCTGTTCCCAGTCCTTTAGTGAGTATCTTTGCGGATGCTGTAGCATACTTTTAGAGGAAGAATTCCTATGGGTAGAATAGCTAGAGAATGGAGAGAGTATGATCTCTCCCTCTCTCAGTCTGTCTCTCTGTCTCTGTCTCTGTGTGTGTGTGTGTGTGTGTGTATGTGTGTGTGTGTGTGTGTGTGTAATGTGAGTACATTTGTGTGTATGTAAAAATGACATGCATATAGAGGGCAAAAGACAACCTTCACGATTGGTTCTGACTTTCTCCTTGTATTCAGGAAATCTGTGTCAAGACTTAGACTCTATCTTCCATATCCCAAGCTCCTAAACAACTCTCCCCACCTGCATCCTCATAGGAACCACCCCCCCCCAAGTTCTGCCCGTGGAACCACAGCTGAGGACTACACCGAATGAATATATTGAGAGATGAAACATACCAATAAAAGTACCAGTAAGCACATAGAAAGACACCTACTTTGGTAGCTGGGGAGCTGGCTCACTGAGTAAAATGTTTGCCGTGCACATAAGAGGATCCAAGTTTGATCCCAACACCCTTGTAAACAGCCCAGTGTGATTGCACAGGTCATAATCCTAGCACTAGAGGTCAGGAAGGTTACCTGGAGTCTAACCAGTTTAACCAATTGGTGAGTTGTGTCTCAAAAAACTAAGGTGGAGGGCCAGGGAGTTGGCTCAGTTAGTAAGAGCACTTTTCTAGCAAGCCTGATGACCTGAGTTTGATCCCTAAAATCCACAAAAAAAAAAAAAAAAAAAAAAAAAAAGGCCAGTAACTTGAATCTATAGTTCCTCCACTCTTCTGGGAACTTTATCCAGAAGCTTGTGTATGAAACATTGCAGCAGAACAAGAGAGACCTTGCCCCAAAACAAGGTGGAAGGCAAGAATCTACTCCCAAAAGCTTGTCCTCTGACCTCCACATGTGTACTACATCATATATGCATACACACAGAGAGAATAAATGAATCAAACAGATCTCTATAAGTGAACAAGAAGCTGGAAGACAGCTGAGGAACAGCAGCTGACACTGACCTCTGGGTCCCGCACCCATACGTGCACACATGCACACACATCTCTCACACTGGCGCACGTGCCACATGTACAGCATACACCTAAAAACAGACGGCTACCTTTGTTTCAGCTGTGTGGATAATATAACTAATGTTAATTTGGAGAACTGGCTCCAAGTAGTGGACTCCAAAGGACCTGGACAGTGGCAAATAATCACCTACATACTGGCCCGAGGTGATGGTTATAGTCTCAGAGCAACACTCATCTCCCTCAGACCCTTCTGCACTCCTCCCCTGGGAAATTTCCATCTCTTCCTGGCATTCCTCCCACTTCTTCGCTGGCTACCAGAAACAAAGAACTCCTTCCTGGCTTTCAGAGTGGCTTCTCTTAGTAAAGGCTACCTGTGTAGCCTTTCAGAGACAACCTGGGTCTGAGTATAAGAAAGTTCCTTCCCTTCTTGCCCCAAGCCACAGCCTTCCTCATCAGTTATTTTCTGATGTCAAAAACCCTTTTCCCCAGCCAAACAGCTGAGCCCCTCCTTCATACACAGGCCAGCCAATTAGTTGCAAAATTTGAGAGCAAATACAGAAAGGGCATTTACAAAATGTAAGCTTCTCCTGCCCCAACCCCAGATCCAGTTGATGGGGGCATTTTTACCTTTTAAATTACCCCCTTTTGGTTAGAGGTGAATAAGACTATGACATCTAAATCTTCCACTAAAATTGTGCCTGTTTGGGAAGCTGGGACAAAGTCAGTAAATAATTTGCCTCACAAGTACAAGGACCTGAGTTTGACCCCCAGAAATCACATATAAATCTGAAAATGATGGTGTGCATCTGTAACCCAGTACTAAGAGGCACAGATAGACAGACTCTGGGGTTGCTAGCCAGTGCCATGCAGTGAAAGATACTGTCTCTAGCAACAAGGTGGACAACATCCTGAGAAACAGCATCCTGAGAAGTAACACCTGAAGTTGACCTCTATCCTCCACATGCACATACATGAACATGCACACACACACAAATCTTGTGAATCTTTGGGGGGATTGGGAATATGTCTCAGTGATAGAGCATGTGATTGAATGTGGGGCCCTGGGTACAGACCTCAGCTCCATATATAAATGAATATCATAGAAGATTCGATAGATAGATAGATAGATAGATAGATAGATAGATAGATAGATAGATAGATAATAGAGTGATAGAAATAGAATGATAAATAGATGAAAGAGAGAGAGAGAGAGAGAGAGAGAGAGAGAGAGAGAGAGAGAGAGTAGGCAGATATACAATAAGTTAGACCATATTTTCAATGCCCAGGGGCAAAGCCTACGTGGTGAGAACAGAGAGGTGGCCACTTGGCCATTGTTCCCACCAAGCTATCCTGAACCCTAGTCAAGGCTCTCTGGCCCTCCTGTTGGGTAGAAGACCTCCGTATGGCAGGCTCATGGATTTTCACCTTGGGAAACCAACCTTGAGAAGAGAAGTTCTGTGTTGAGATGCATTTATGGCAGTAACAACCCTGTTTGCCCATAAAGCCATGAGAGTGGACAAAAGGCACATCAAACAGAAGCAGGGAGAAAGGGGGCAGCTATGACTGGCTGCTTGTAGACTGTAGGGCCCTCAGAGGATTACCTCCTGTCCAGATACAACCCCACCCTTGGCACATACAGGAAGCCAAATGTCAAGGAGGTTGTGAGGTATGTCAGCAGCAACCCCAACTTTATCAATCACAAAGAGCCAGCAGCACATGAGGAACAGCTGTGCTTCTGGGTAAGCCAGCATTCTCAGCAGCAGGTCTCTCACAGTGTGAACGAAGGCCGGCTAATCAGCACTGACGTTGGAACCTAAAGCAAAGAGTTAGGTCTCCTGTTGCCTCAGTTTCTCTTTTAGTAAAATGGAGTTAATAATACTACCTGCTTTATATTCTCACATGAATTTATGGTGTGTGCTAGAGACTTGGCACATGCTATATTCTCACCAGTAAAGCTGGTGTGTCACTACTGAGCAATTTAACTACCATCATGACTGTAACGCTGTACTCCTGTTCTTTAATGGATGGGGCCTCGTCTACAGTGCTTGGTGTCTCTCTTGAACCCTGCAATGCTCCTTAGCCCTTCAGTCATGCCCTAGCTGCCTTCTAAGGACCTCCACACCCACATGGAGTCTGCTCTTACATACAGACTCTTGGAAGTCCTAGCACAGGGTCATTATAGCTGAGTACCTGCAGAGTATCAGCCTGCTTTCCTACCTGCTTCTAAGGTAGATAAGGGTTGTCTAGAACCTGGCCTACATTGCTTTCCCACATAGAGGGTCCCTACAGCCTTCTCAGCAAGCCCTCCCTCTGACGGATAATGATGACATCATCCATAACAGGATAGAGAGGCAGATATTTCTACCACTGTCTCAGGTGCCAGGAATGGATAAACTGGATCCCTGAGAAAGCAGAATAATCCTTCTGCCTCCCAAGCAAGATGCTCTAGGACATCAGCTGTCCATCCTGACACTCAATATCCATTCCAGAATTTCAGAGTTGGAGGCCTGGGAAGATAGCATAAGAACTGAATTCAGTCCCCAGAAGCCATGTAAAAATGAGCACAGCAACACACACTCTAATCCCTGTGCTGAGGAAATGGGGACAGGCAGATCTCTAGAGCTCTCTGACAAGCAAGTTTGACCAAATTAGCGAACTCCAGGTTCAAAACGAGACCTTGACTCAAAAACTAAGGTGGTGGTGCAAGCCTTTAATCCCAGCACTTGGGAGGCAGAAGCAGGCTGATCTCTTAGTTTGAGGTCAGCTTGCTCTACAGAGTGAGTTCCAGGACAGCCAGGGCTACATAGAGAAAGCCTGTCTCAGGAAGACAGAGAGGGGGAGAGAGAGAGAGAGAGAGAGAGAGAGAGAGAGAGAGAGAGAGAGAGAGAGAGAGAGAGAACACGAACCCAGCCTCTGGCCTACACATACACACACATACTTTAAAAAATAGGATTTCAGAGCTGGGCAATCAGTGTTGGTACTATCAAATCCAAAACCCTCAGACGTGTCATCTGAGTGGTCCAAGCTAGAGGATGATCATGACCTTCCCTACGGCAAGGGCCTGCTCACTGCCACTGACTAGGGACTCACTATGCACAAGCATTCCTCTCCGAGTCTCCTAACAAGCCTGCCAGGAAGCTCTGTGCTTTACAGATAAGGAAACTGAGGCCCAGATGACTCTCAAAGAAACCTGAGATCTCACAAATATACACAGAAGGGACTCAATTTCTCTACTCAGTCACTGTTGTGACTTAGACTTACAGTTACTTAGACTGTAGTTGTAACTCCTTCCCCAGGTGACCTTCAGAAGTCCCCCCATGTCTCTAAGAAGAGACAGTCCTACCTGCTTTGCAATCCTAGTGATAATGCAGGTGACACATCTGTCATCATGATGCTTGATTAATGGCTGCCGTTGGGATTAATCCATTTGTTCTTGTCTGAACCTCACCAAGTCTGAGGAAAGCCCCACAGCCACCTGACACTGTTTAATGAGGTTGCCTCCCTTGTTGGCACTCATCCATTCGTGTGTGTGTGTGTGTGTGTGTGTGTGTGTGTGTGTGTGTGTTGTATATGTGTGCAAATATGTGTGTATATGTGTTCATATGTATAGGCACATGCATGTGGAGACAAAAGTTTAATGTCAGATGTCTTATTACTCTTCACCTCATTTATTTTACTTTTTGTCTTGTTTTGTTGTTTTTTTTGAGACAGGGTTAGTTTGTATAATGGTCCTATATTCTAGAACTTGCTTAGTAGGCCAAGCTGGCCTTGAACTCACAGGGATCCACCTGCCTCTGCCTCCTGAGTGCTGGGGTCAAAGGCGTGCACCACCACTCCTGGTTTATTTTATATTTTTATATATGAATTTGTGTGTGTGTGTGTGTGTGTGTGTGTGTGTGAAGGGTATATGTAAGATATGTGTGTGTTATGTGTATGGGAGTACACAGACAGAGACATGTATTCACATGTATTTGCAGAGGATAGAGGAGAACATCAGGGTCCCACTCTATCGTTCTGCCTTATTGCCTTGAGACAGGGCTTCTCACTGAGCCTGAAGTTAGGCTGGCAACCAGCAAGCCTCAGCATTCTCCTGTATGGGTGAAACCCCTTCAGAGTGATGGGGATTTACAGGCATGGCACATGTACAGTGAACCCAGCTTTTTCACAACAGTCCTGGGAATTTGGACTCGGGTTTTCATGTTTGTGTGCCCAATGCTACCCAGCCCCCACTCAGGGGTTCTTACATTTCACATGAGACAGATCTCCCACAGAACACTTGATACAGACCATTCTAGGTCCCTCCTAATTTGGAGATTTGAGCAAGACTAGAACACAAAATCTGGGTTTTAAAAATGTCAGGGTAGTCACCACCAGACTTCCTAGTCCTCAGTATAACCACAGCATCTTACCAAACGGAGGCCCTGTTAGTGCCCAGCGATTATTCAGTCAGTTACTGAGCTCTGCCTCGCTAACTTTCAATTCCCTACTACTTTAGAATTAGGTTGGGAAAGGCTTGGAAATTAGGAGAGAAGATAACTTTTCCAGAAAGGGGATGTGGTGGCAACAAAAGGACCCTTTTGAACGTCATCATGAACCACTATAATGTTCATACTTTTGCTTGCAGGGGGTGTTTCTGGTGGGGCTCAGGAGTGGTTCCCTCTGGGAAGAAAGCAGGCAAAGATGATCGGACCACATCAAAGGCACCCTTAGTGAGTTTTAGAGACGATAGATGCCCAAAGAACATCTTCAGGATACTGATTATGGTTCTCTAAGAGATGAGAGTCAGGGCAGGAGATGGAGCTCAGTTGGAGGAGTGCTTACCTGGCATGAACAGCATCCTGGCTTTGATCGCCAGTACTACATAAACCAGGTGTAATGGTGACACAGACCCTGGAAGGCACAGGAGGAAGGCTACATAGCCAGCCAGAGTTACCTAAGACATTGTTTCAAAAACAAACAAACAAACAAACAAATCACTGGACTGGAGACATAGATCAGTAGAGGACCTAAACTCTGTTCCTAACACCTGCTTCAGGCCATTTACAACCCTCTGCAACTCCAGCTCCAGGGGATCTGATGATGCTCTCTTCTGACCTCTGCAGGGTCCTACACTCATGTGCACATCCCCTTGTAATTTTAAAAATCATAATAAAGTAAGATAAGAATTTCTCGAAGCATTCAGAGAAGAAACAATAGGAAGCCAGTATCTAGTCAATGTTCACTTTTTAAACATTATCTCAGTTAATTTCATACTAATTTCAAGAACTAAGTACCAGCACCTCATTTTAAAGATGACAAATCTGAGGTTCATAGAGGATTTGAATTTTCCAACATCGGCAGCAGGTTTCCATCTAAATCCTGTAAACCAGGCAGAACACTGCCCTCACAAGGTGACTCCCAAACAGGCATACCTCTAGAGTTCAAAGGTGCCCAGGCTTTAGCTAATCACCTACGGGCACCCAGGCTCCTCCAGCCCAAAGGTCTCTAAGTTCTTCTTCTGTATTCTCCAGCCTTGCCCATCTCCAGACTTCTCAATGACCAGAGCTAGTATAAAGAAGGAACTAGGACCCACACTCATGATGGGGGCACTTGCCATACCCCAGAGTACTCTCTGGGAGTATGACAACAGCCTCTCATGGTTTTGAGCTCAATGAAGACAATGCAGAGCAAGATGTTCTAGCATCAAGGTTAGGGTAAACAGAAGGCTCCAGACTATATGACATCCACATTTTCACATCACAAACAAGACCAGGGGCAAGACTAAAGGGGGCTTCAGAAAAGAGCAGTTCAATGTCAGTGTGGCTTGACTATGCTGTGGGTGGTTTTTCTTAAAATAAAATTGAATGATTGCTTTTGATAGTTCTTAATAGCAAATATTATAGAAAGAGAGGGGTGCTAGGAGAGTAGTTTGGTTGTTCAAGTTCTTGTTGTGTCAGCATGAGGACTTGAGTCTGATCCCCAGAACCTGTATCACCTGTATTAAAAAGCCAAGCAACGGTGGCTTGCTTTCATCTCTGGTGCTCACTGGTCAGTCAGTTACCTACTTGATGAGTTCCAGGTTCAGTGAAAGACTTTGTCACACAAAAAGAGGTGGATGGCTCCTGAGGAATGACACCCAAGGTTGACTTTTGTCCTCCATAGGTGTACACACACACACACACACACACACACACACAGCAGAGGAAGGTATACAAGCATTCTTCTAGGTTTATTTCTTTGGTTTGACTGCTGTCTGTGAGGGAAGGCAAGAGACTAGGCTGCCAATTGTAGACAAGAGAAATGTCTCCTGTAGCTAGAACCATGAAACCAAGAGAGTGGTTATCATCACTGCCTATCTGGGGAAAGGCTGGAGGAAGGTTAGATCTTTCCTAGCTTGACACCCACAGGAGCTCAGTCTGCTGCTGTCAGCCCAAAGCCACCACCCCAACAGTTCCCTCTTTCCTTTCCATGTATTGCTGCCCAGCTGAGTCCAGACCCTTTCCACCAACCCGCGATTTAAGCCTGCATCCTCCACTATCAGGCTTTCAGGACCCTGCCCAGTTCATGTGGTACTGGAGCCTGCTATGAGCTAAAGAGAAGCCAGTAGCGGGGGCCAACTCAGTGGAGGGAATCCTTCAGATAAGCCCTTCAGATTTTGCCTTCTGTTTAAAGCCCAGACGTCACAATGAATAGCCTAGCCCTCTACCATGCTTTGGAAGCCTTGGCTCCAGGAGCCTGAGACCATCATATTTCCTGGAAAGGCTTAGAAACTAGTCCCACCATGACAGTGAACACCTGCCATTTCCCCATCAATGAGACAACATTTCTGTCCTGGCTTACATTTTTTTTAAAAAACGTTGGCCAACCAGAATATCTATAATAATATCAGTGCTAATAATGACTCCCATTTACTGAAGACCAACAATATGCCTGGTATCTGATAAACGCTATTTACCTTATAAATATTCATTGCATAATAATAAATTCATTTTCCCATTTGTATTAATCAAAGATGCATGGGACTGACAACCCATGCATGGGACTAAGCAGCCCAAGTGCTTATGGCCAGTCTGTTGCATCTCCACTTCGAGACAAGGAAACATCCTGCGGATGGCCAGGGTGTCTTTGGTGAGGGGAGAACAGATGCTAAAACTCATCATGTGATCTTCCTCCCTCAGAACCAAGACTCCAACTACATTAGGAAATTGCCCAGTCAACCCGATTAGTCAACCCAATTGACTGGCCTTTTTTTTTTTTTTTTTTTTTTTTTTTTTTTTTTTTTTTTTATAGATTCCACACAGAGATGGCAAGAGATCAACTCAAGGTCACAAAGCTGGAGGTGGGACTTGTCTCTAGTCTCCAGACCCCAGTGTAATGATCTATGCTAAAAATAATATCGTGTTTTCATAGGCCTGGTGGTTAGAACTGCCAGAACTTTTCCCAGTAGATGTACCCTTCTTTGATGATCAGTTTAAAATGCCAACATACTACAACCTAGAACTATCTGGAAAGAGAGTTACAGGTTGGGGAATTATTTAAATGAGGTTACTCTGTGGGCATGTCAGGGGCAGGTATCTTGATTATTAATTGATGAAGGAAGTCACAAGCCCCCATTGAGTGGTACCATTCCCTAGTCCAGGAATCCAGAATTGCATAGAACAGGGGAAACCGAGGCAAAGCAGTAACAAGCAGGAAGTAAGGGTGTGTCTACTCTTGGCTCCTGACTGCAGTGTACTGGGACCAGCTTGCTTGACTGACCTGACTCTCCTACATGGTGGACTGTAACTTGGAACTGAGAGTTGAGTAAACCCTTGGCTCCTCTAAATTGTTTTGGCCAGGGTGTTTTACAACAGTAAAGGTAAAATTAGGACACTTTCCCAAAGTGACTACCTGAGTCTTGGCCTCAGCTGGCCCAAACTTCACATGAATGGCTCTCTTTGTCTATTCTAACTTCATAGGCTCCCTTCCTTTGAAAGCATTGCCCATCCAAGCCCTTCCCTGAGACACCATTTTTCCCAAAAAGAAAATCAAGGGTTGATTGCTCAGTGGTAGATTGCTTGCCTTGTATATACAAGGGTTCTTTTTCAAACAGAGAAAGAGGGGATTCACCTGCCTTCTAGCTAAAGCAGAGCCATATTAAGCACTGTAGAGAATAGAGAGGCAACAAAACAGTTCAAAATAAAAGAGTACTAACCAGTAAAACCAGCAATGGATTTAATGAGAAATTCTAGAGAGCTCTGTTTTCACCCCTTCCCCTGCATGTGTGTGCAAACGTGTGTGTGTGTGTGTGTGTGTGTGTGTGTGTGTTTGTGTGTGTGTGTGTAGGCCAGAGGTTGGTTTCAAATATCTCCTACATTTGCTCTCCATCTTGTTGGTTGAGATGGGTCTTCACTGAACCTGGAGCTCACCAGTCAGTCTAGTTGCTCTCAGGGATCCTTCTGCCTCTGCCTTCCCAGCTCTGGATTTACAGGCACTCACTGCAGCACCCTCACCTTTACATGGGTGCTGGAGGGTCTAGACTCAGGTCCTCATGCCTGTACAGCAAGCACTTTCCCAACTGAGCCATTTCCCCAGACCCAGACACCATCTTTCAAATGTCAAACAATCACAGTTTTCTTCCCGCATGTCTGGAGCTCCTGTTTTGTTGTTGTTGTTGTTGTTGTTGTTGTTTTGTTTGCCACTGTTCACTCAGGTCCCTTGAGCATTCTACTCCTTCATGACTCCCTCCCTCCATCCCTGTTTGTTCTGGGGATGCGGCTCAATCGCCAGAGTGACTGCCACCTTTTCGTGTGCAGCACAAAATAAACTGGGCATGGTGACCTATAAGCTTAGCACCAGGGAACAGAAGTTCAATGTCATCCTCAACTATATGCGTTCTCACAGCCTGGGCTGTGTGAAACACCGTCCATCTCAAAGGGGAAAAAAAAAAAAAAAAGAAGAAGAAGAAATGAAAAAAAGGAAAGAGTTGCACAAAAAGCTATAAGCTCTTTTGATTGGTTCCCTCATCCTCAACATCTCTACTATCCTTTACAAGGTGGCTTCTCTCCAGTCCCGTAAGCCTGCCCTACATGCCTTGAAATGCAAACATAGCCTCTGGAAAGTGTTCAGTAGCTCACCAGCGCCCACTGGAGCTGGTTCTTGCGGTGGGTGGGATGAGATAGATCGGATCTGGTGGCAACAATGTTTCATGAACGCCCAGAACTCTAGGGCCCATGTTTCTCATGTTCCCTCCCAGGGAGAAACCCTGGGAGTGAATATGTTTCTTTTCTTCACTCTGAGCACTGTCTCACAACTTTCCTGGTAGCCTGTATACTCCTCTGATAAAACCGTGATACTAGAGCAAGTTCCTCCCCTGGGGAGAACTAAAGCTTAGAAAAGACCTGAAAGGTATCAAGCCAAGTGTGAGGAAGAAAGGGACTTGGAAATGGGCTGTTCTGAGCAAAAGTGAGGCTTACGTGTGTATACAAACTGACAAAACCCTTTTCATGTGTTTGAAGGAGAGTATATGTATGGATGGTCTTTAAGTGTGTGTGTGTGTGTGTGTGTGTGTGTGTGTGTGTGTGTGTGTGTAGTATATGCATTTGTACATGTGTGTGTGCACATGTGTGAATATGCATGTGGAGGCCAGAGGTCAAGAATGTTTGTCTTAGTGGCTCTTTTCTGGGGCTTTTTGTTTAGTTGGTTGTTTTTGTTTGTTTATGTGTTTGTATGTTAGTTTTATTTTTTGATTTGTTGTTGTTTGTTGTCTGAGGCTGAACCTGGAGCTCACAAACTCAGCCATATTAGCTGGCAGTGTCTCTTCATGCAACCCATGCTCCCCAAGTGCTGGGAGTGGGAGACACTTGGTTTTGTATATGGGTGCTAGGGAAATAAACTTGGGTCCTCACTCCTGCATTGAAAGAATGCCACACACTGAGCTGTCTTCCCCAGCCCATTTGCAAACTAACTCTTAAAAATAGTTCCAGGGACAGCCAGTGGCTCTGTAAGTAAAGGCACATGTCACCAAGCCTGATGACCTAAGTGCGATCCCCAGAACACATGGTTGAAGGAGGGACCCGACTCTCTTCATTGTCTTCTAATTTCTATGTCCGTGCCTTCTTAGGCTCATGCACTCGAGCACTCGAACACACAAATAAATGTGTTTTTTAAAAAAGAACGTTTAAAAGAAAGTCTTTGCAGTTTCAGTTGGCAGGAATAAAGGTGAATGGCTCAGCCATTACTTGCAGGAGGAGTGAGGGTGGACACAAACCCAGGTGTAAACTGGGAACTTGAGATTCCTACTTGGGGAACACAAGGGGACATGGGAGTCTAGAGTTGACCCAGGCAGAGCACTGACCAAGCAGGTGTAAAGAGTTCCCTCTGAGCCAGGTATGGGGGCACACACCTTTAATCCCAGCACTTGGGAGGCAGAGGGAAATCTCTTGAGTTCAGAGTCGGCCTGGTTTACAGAATGAGTTCCAGTACGGTCAGGGAAGCACAGAGAAACCATGTCTCAAAAAAAATAAGAAAGAAAGAAAGAAAGAAAGAAAGAAAGAAAGAAAGAAAGAAAGAAAGAAAGAAAAGAAAAGAAAGTCCCCTCTGAAAGAAAAGGCAGGGAACAGGTTTTGGGACATTGGGCTGACCCTTCTCCAGGCATGGCCGCTTGTGGCTCTGTTCTGAATGACACAGCTAATTAAGGCAGGTCCTGCTACAGCTCTAAGCTGGAGCTGCTGAAAATGGAGGCTGGTCTGCCTTCTGTCACAGCTTCCAGAACAATCGAGATTTCAGGGGGAACAGCTCATCTGTAAATAAAATAAAATATCCTTTGGGCTGCAGCCAGGTAGTTGCTGCTGCCTTTGGCCTGAATGTAATTAGCATGTTGGGCCTGGGCAGGTAGGGCAGAAGCAGTGCAGGAGGGGGTCGGCCATCCTTGAAGACCTCTGCCAAACGGTTTTGCTTAGGGTGATATATTTCCCTCCTTCCTCTCTACCTCCCTAGCCCCCGACTCTTCAAAACGAAGCCCATTTTGAAATGAAACCAAGGGCAGGAAATTAGCTGCCCACTGCTCAAGGGCACAGAATGGAACGGTACTGCAGAGGGTACCAGGCCGGCCTTGGAGCTGCATGAATCTTCCAAGGACAGGAAGGGAAGAGCCCAAGGTAGGGGACAGAAAGCAGGCTCCAGGTTTTGCCCCAGTTTTTATAAAAGTCTCAAAGGTGACACCAAAACACACACACACACACATAGCATAGTAACGTTCATTTTATACTTAATGCTGATTTTGTGGAGATGCAACCCAGCCAGGAGGAAGAAAAAGGTGAGAAACGGATTCTCTAAATTTTTAAAAAATGAAAAGCCTATTCTTTGACCAAACTGGGATTTTTCTTTTTTTTCTTTTTCTTTTTTTCTTTCTTTTTTTTTCTTTTTTCTTTTTTACTTTTACAAGATACTATTTGAATATATTTAACTCATATTTTATTTCATTTTATGTTCTCTCTCTTTTTCTCTCTCCTTCTTTATGAGACATGGTCTCATTTGTCCTCGGGACATCCTTGAAATCCACTAACCAAGAATGACCTTGGACTTCTGATCCTCCTAAGTCCATCACACTAAGTTTGCAATGGGATGCGAATCAGACCCAGGACTTTCTCTGTGCTAGAAAATCAATCTTTGACTGAGCTGAATCTCCTGACTTTTATTTTATTTTTATTTTGTGTGTGAGGTCCAGAAGACAGGATTGCAGGTAAGAGTGTTCGGCAAGCTAGACAGTGCCCACTCTTGCTGGAAAAAGACCTCTCCTCTGCAGAGAGAACTCACACAGTGACACACGTTACACGGGGACAATAACATGAAGAGAAACACCTTTTTAACTTCTTGAATATCTAAGCAAAAAATTATTATTAATCATAATGAAGATGATAAGGGCCATGGAGATGGCTCAGTGGGTAAAGACACTTACCACTGAGCATGACCACCTAACTCAATCCCCAATTCACAGGGTACAAGGAAAAAAAGATTCCTGACACCTCTCCTCTGACACCCACACATACAACGTGGCATGTGTTCCCCTCCCCAAAAATACAATTTGTAAATAATAATAATCACAATAGAGGATCACGCTGGCATAACATCTACCTACACAAACCATCAGTCATAGTGGATGGCGTTTGGTTTACTTTCCTCAAATTCCTTAGGTATAAGCAGGTTGTATATTACTGTCTATTTTATTATGCTTCTCTGTTTTGTCTCAATACACCGAGTGCTGATATACCATAAGTTACATTCGTGGCTTGAGAAGTTTCCTCACACCCAGCAACACTAGAAATGGCTCCTAGTATATCCAAACTTGTCTGTTCTGTGGGTTCATATCCCAGACACCTTTCCTTTCTTCATCTGAGTTGAGCATGTGGGGAAGGCATTAGCGAGGCCAGAGTGCCTGATTTCCAGGTTGCATCTAGGTGAGAGGGATACAACGGGACTTGTGAAAAAACACTTAGCTTTGCAAAGTGAGGTCGTTTTCAGCAAACAGCTGGAGTACAGGGAGCCTGCCATCCCTTAACATGCTGCAGACGTCCTAACCAGTCAAATACTCGATAATTCTCCCCCACACACTCAAAACAAAACTTTCCCCCCAAAACTCAGTTTTAATCTGTTTGATAGAGCCCAGCAAAACATGCTCAACAAATCCCCTCGACCCTGGGAGTTCTGAAGCAGTCACTGAGTAGACTAGGGGAGGGTTTCGAAAATCTAAATCTGCACAGACATTTCCGCTTTCATCAAAAGGTTTCTAAGATGTGCCCAGAAGATGAACTTCCAATAATTGTCTTCACTGGGTATCTTCTGCTGGGGAAAGCTCTGTAACCTCATCAAGGAATAGCATTCAAATAAATTTTCATTGTCCAGCTGCACAAAGCTAGGCTTAAGCGAGTCCTAATTTGTTATTCATTCTTCTTGTTTAATTCATAATTTGATGTTAAATGTGGTGACACAGCACTACCCCGGATTCCGCTCCATCTGTCCCCACATACATTTCCTACCGCTTGCCAGCCTTATGTTTTACACTAAAATTGTCCACGAGTTTACAGATGTGCCAAATAAATGAAAACCAAGGGTACTTTCAGGGTTTGGGGATTTTTTGTTGTTTGTTTGCTTGCTTGCTTGTTTGTGTGTGTGTGTGTGTGTGTGGTTTTTTTTTTTTTTTTTCTTACTACCAGCCACCATTACTCTCTCAAGAAATTCTGAGTGGCTTTTTCACTAGGTCCATTCCATCTAACTGAATTTGAATTTTTCCAAATTCCTGTTTCAAGCCAAAAAAGTTCTGTTTGGAAAATGCATTTAAGCTAATGTTTGCCGTGAGTGGTTAAAGGCTATAGAAGTTTTTTTAAAAAAATAAAAGGCTTTTGCAAAATATTCCACAACTTGATTTTTAATTTACTGCATCACCAGCTACTTTTATGATAATATTTAATCTACTGAAACAAAACCAGCCTTAGGGGGGAAAATAAACAGCAGTCACGAGAACGCTGTTTATATTTTAGTAGATCTGCTCTGTTAGAACCATGCAACCTTGGCCCAAGAACTAACTCTCTCTCTCTCTCTCTCTCTCTCTCTCTCTCTCTCTCTCTCTCTCTCTCTCTCTCTCTCTCCTTTCCCTGTTTTTCTTCCTTCTTTCCCATTTTCTCTTGTCTCCCTTTCTGTTTTTTTTTTTCCTGCAACTGAGTTAATCAAGTTTCCTTGAGTGCAGCTAACACTTTCAATAAGCAAGAGGCACCCACAAAGACTCGATCTACTTCATCAAAAACTGTCCAGAGCGAGGAGAGGTGTAAGCACTCAACTGTGGTCCGGAGGGGCAAACCCCTCGTGATGAAAAGAGACTACTCCGCGCCGAGAGGTCATGTTTAGAAATTTGGCTCAGACAACCCAAAACCCATGTGACGCTGGGAGTGATAACTCTAAGTCATTGCTAAGTCGGAGAACAGGAAGGAGAGAATTCAGTGTGGCTCCTTTGGCTCAGGCGCGTCAGAACTCCTGACTCCAGCGTCCTGTGTTTTACAAGCTCGGGTGTGTTTCGGAACAGTGAGCAGTATTAGAAAGGGCTCTTTATTTTCGTTATCTTTGTGTTTGGGTCTCTCTGCCTCCCAATTCTGAGGAAGCAGGTTTCTTGGCAGTTAAGCCCCTCCGTTGAAAAACAGAAAGCTGGTTACTGTGCACATACAAACATCCCTACACAAGCAAACTGGGATAGAAACTGGAAAGTGGACAGGGCTGCTTCCAGGCCAAAGGTGAGATCCCAAAACATACCTGCTGGTGTTTGTGCTCAATCTTGGATAGGTTCCTGAAACCTGCTGGCTCGGACTGTTTTTACAGGGCAAGATGTTATGAAAAGTTTTACCAAGGCCTCTGGGTAAAAATTTTAAAAATAAAAATAAAAAAATTGACCTTCTTAGGAGTCCCTATGCTGGTGGCTGTGTGCTCAGCAAAGCAGACAATGTCACCACAGTGACAACAGTGTGCACACACTTACACTGTTGCCTCTGCTAAGCAGCTGCAAATACCTGCAGACTGGAAGGCCAGCTCCAGCAGGTGAAGGAGACCTGCAAAGCCAGCCTCCAGAAGCTCCAGCTAGAAAAGAAGTTTACAGTTCATTTCACCTGGTGTTGGGACATTTCCCCTGCAAACGAGAAGGAACTTTCCTAGAAACCTTGTAATGGGCCTGTTTGGAAGAACTACGATTTACCTCTCCACCCCATGAATTTTACATTATCCAATGCGCAATAATGCACATAAAATTAAATAAACAATTTAATTAATTTAATTAAAATTAAATATTAAACATATTGTGCATAAGGAACCTGGGCCTTTGATTTAATTGGGCAGGAGTACTCAAAGCAGTCTGGGTAACAGCACAAAATAATTAAAAACAACAAGGACGCTAGCCTCTGGGTACAGCAAGAGTTGGGAGTCTCCTCTTGAGAAAGGTTTATTTAATTAAAATTAAACTAATCTTTGGAAAACATTTGATAAGCATTTCATAACACAAATCATAATCCGAAAAATGAGGCTCAACCTCCCTGTCCACAATACAGGAAAATCATGTTAAATAATGTATCTCTAGTAGCAGCGCCGTTCCCTGTGTGCACACACAAACACGCACACAGAGAAATCCAACAGACAACAGGTTTGCTGCATTCTAATTCCAGGTAATCCTCGATCCATCTAGAATCTTGGTAAATATTAGCAGAATGCTTTAAGCATCGTACGTTGGTCGAAGGAATTTAGGAGAGTCTGTGTTTGAATTTTGAACAGACTGTGGGGTTTGAGATCAACACACCTCTAATCGAAGAACACCGTGACGGATTTAAGATGAAAATGGGGGTATTTTAGCAAGTCAGTATCTTGATTAGGATTAATATAACCCAGAATACCTAACGGGCCGGGTCTGCACATGACTGTGGACAGTTAATTCACAATTATCACCACCCCTGCTCCTTTCGGAAGAAGATGGTTCTCTCGTATTTATATCCCCATTTGTTTCCGTCAGGTTCAACGACAATGTCTAATATTCACTTGCAGAGCATTAGGTAAGATTAAATAGAGACCACAAAAGAAGAGAGACACCAGGCCCAGCTCACATATCTCCAAAGACGTTTTCTGGGCCTGACTTGCCAGAACCCGGGACAGCCCAGGTCTTTTCCAAACCAGGGTCCATTTTGACATCCATGGCCCAAGGTGTATCACCAAAGACAAGAGATTATAGTAGCATTCCAAAGTCACCATGCATGCCTACCAGATAACAGGAGCCCACAGACAGAAGTCAAAACCTAAACCATAAAGAATCCATCCATACCCCAAAGCAGAACACCAAACCAGGCTGTCTGTGGACACACAAGTAACACTATTCATTTCTATTTCAACCTAAATGGCAACTTAGTCTACTCTCAGTGTTAAAACAAACAAACAGTTTTTGTCCCCATGATTTTGATAAATAAAGTAACTATATTCATCACAATGGCCTACTGGGTATGTATTACAGTCTGCTTTGTTTTTATAACATCAGGCTCTATGTATAATTCCCCAACACCAAGTTCACAGTTTACCCCAGTAGGTTAAAATCTGAAATATTTGTGCCCAAAGGTGTTAGCTATTCTGAAAACTCTGAGTTGAAACTTCATCCTGCCTCTACCAAGGTTATCTGGAGGCGTCTGCTCCAGAAAAGCCACAACAATACACAGCACGCTGTGTTATAAGCAGTAATTCACAATGGCAGGTAATAATTATTCCTGCACTATCAAGCGTTCCTCTAAAAAAAAAAATGCACCTAAGCTTTTTAACTCTTTTTCTGGTTGGCTCAACTTTTCTTTGATCACAAGAACAAAGTACCTTTGGAGATTTCCAGTTGGGCCGAGAGACACAGCGATCCACAAGGGTGGCCTGCCATTGACAGACTTTAATTAATTTTTGAAAAAAAAAAATCTGGAGACCTGGCAGAGTTAAGAAACGTGTAGGCAAAAGATCCTGAAGTCATCTCCAGGGCCAGTTCTCCCTTTTACAAACTTAGTGGAAAAGGAAGCTTTGCCCCCTAGAAAATACCCAATGAATCGCCAGGCGCAGCCCTGGCTTCTCCAGGCAGGACCACAGCTGCAGGGCTCTCCCTCTGCCATCTAGGGCTTGTCAATGGTGCCCTTCATTTGCATGTCAATTCTTTCACATGATTAATATGTATTTATTGACCAGGAGGCCTTCCCAAACTAGGACAAAGACAGACAGACAGGCAGTTCTCCCTTCCTCTCTCTCTCTCCCTCTCGCTCTCTCTCCTTTAGAGGCCAGCCATACTTCCCTGGTTGTACTGATAGTTGTACAGGGGCATAATTCTTTCCTCTCAGATGTGAGGGACAGCACGGAGGGAAAGGAAAAAGACAGGAGTGAGCACCGGCAGCTTAAGTCACCTCTTTCCTCATTTCCCCATAAAGTCATCTGGGTTCATTTCCTGCTGCCCCAACAGGCTCACAATTACCAGAAGATGGAGATCCCATCCTTATGGAAGTTTGAATCCCTTCTTCCAAGGCCAGGCCTGGTGGGAACCCTACCATCTGAGCTGAGACACCTGCTTCCCTGCAATCTCATCTAGGAACAGAAGGAAACTGCACCCCAAGCATCCCCCCATGCAGCTCTCATGAATGTTTCATCTACTCAGGTGAATGTCACATCTCCCAGACTGTCATGTGGAAGTTTTATTTATTAAACAGCAAACTCTGGTTTTAAAAAAAGATCAGCCTTAGGTCTCTCAGAAACTCTTTCCTTTTGCCTCTCATGACTCCCCCCACCTAGAGAAATAAATAAATAAATAAATAAATAAATAAATAAATAAATAAATGGAAGATAGATGATAGATAGATAGATAGATAGATAGATAGAGTGAGCTTAGATGAACCCATGTTAGCATAAACTTCTGTTTCCTTAGTGTGTGTGCATGTATGTTAGTGTGTGTGTTTGTGCATGTTTTTCTGTGTTCACATGTATGTATATGTTTCTGTGTGTTTGTATTTGTGTGTGTGCATGCACCTGTGCAAGTAAGAAGTCAACATCAAGTGTCTTCCTTAGTCCCTCTCCACTTATTTCTAAAACAGAACCTTTTGCTGAACCTGCAGCTTTTGATTTAGCTAGACAGGTCATAAGAGTCCCAGAAATCCTTCTGTCTCAGCCTCCCAGCACTGGGATTACAGCATTGCAGCAATGACAGTGTTGCAGACATCAGTATTTCTGTAGGTACTGTGGACCAAAGTCAGGTCCTAACCTTTTCATTGCAAGCATGCTGCCAACTTACCCATCTCCCCAGCATTGATCGACTCACTGTCTCTCTGGACACCAGAAGCAGTGGGGAGGAGTAGAATGGCTCTTGCTTGTCCTGGTGCCAAAGAGCCTGAGTCGGATGACCCAAGGATCATTGTACTGTCCCTGTTTTCCTTTCACCATGATTTTTGCTGGTCTTCAGGCTTGCTCTGTTTGATGGTTGGGGTTACAGACTTTCTGTGTGTGAAATTTATGACCCCAGAAAAGAGGCTTCCAGATCACAGTCTAAGATTCCCAAGTATGAAGAGCCAATTCTCTTTCATAAAACCCTTGGCCATAGAAAATAAGAATAAAGAGACGTTCCTTAAAGTTGAACTAATTCACTTCCAGACACACACACACACACACACACACACACACACACACACACACGAGAGCACATGCATGCCTAAGTACATGTACTAGCAAGTTCTAGTATACTGGGATGCATGTGTGTAGGAGTTACATATACACACTCTGTGTGTTTGGCAAACAGAGGAAAATCACAAGTGTTATTTCTCAGCTGTCATCACATGTTTCCTTGAGACAAGGTCTCCTGTCTCCTACTTTCCTAGAGCTAGCCCTGCAGGCTAGGCTGGTCAGCCAGAGTCTCAGGTATCTACCCATCTTTACTTTCTTAGCACTAGAATTACCTAACAAGAACACACCACCATGCTGGGCTCTTTCTTTCTTTCTTTCTTTCTTTCTTTCTTTCTTTCTTTCTTTCTTCTTTTCTTTCTCTCTTTTATGTGGCTTCTGGGGATTGAATCCAGGTCTTTGCACTTGCAAGGCATGCACTTTACTGACTGCTGTATCTCCCCAGTTCTGACTTTGTTTTAAAAGAAAATTACAAAGTGGAGAATGTAGTTTAAGTAGAGTACTTGCCTGGCTTAAAAGTGACATAGATTTCATGTACAGAACCAGAAAAACAAACAAGCAAAGAAGAGCAAAGCAAACAAACAAACAAGCAAAGTTAAAAGGGAGTTCCATCTCTTACCTACATTCTGCCAGACTCTTGGACCTTGGCGGCTCTGGGCTCACTGTGTACTCTGGGCACCACTTTGTCCATAGTCTGGTCTAGGAAGAATGAGGGAGAGCAGTTCCAATAACCCCGTGGCTGTGTGTGTACCTTCCATCTCACAGTGTTATTTCCACTAAAGCTGGTCAGTGTGTATGTATAGACTGTACATAAATGAACTCCAGGAAAAGGCTGAGAATTCCAAGAACATAAACTCTACAAACTACAATGGCAAATTTATTGGAAACAATTCAACAGCAGCAGCAGTAAATGACCCAGTTGGTTGTTTCAAATTTCTGCCCAGGTTGGACTCATATAGAAATGTAATGATTTCTGTTGTTGGGAGCAGGGGAGGGACTTGGGTTGTTTTTTTTGTTTGTTTGTTTGTTTTGTTTTATTTGTTTGTTTATTTGTTGGGGTGTGTGTGTGTGTGTGTGTGTGTGTGTGTGTGTGTGTGTGTGTGTTTGACAGGGTCTTGTTAGGTAGCTCTGGCTATCCTGGAACTTCACCATGTTGACCAGATTTCTAACTCACGGATATCTGCCTGCCTCTGCCTCCAGAGTGCTGGGATTAAAGCATGCTCATGATTATTTTAAATAGTATTTGCCTTAATAACAAATGAGCAACAAAACCAACACGGGACCGGGAATAACTTCAACAGTGCCCCCTCTGGTTCTTATCAATTTCATAAGACACCAGAACCTTGTTACATGGCTGAAATGCACCTTCGGTTGTTCCCTCTCACCACACTTCCCCCAAAAAATACATGCATCCGAAAGACAGGCACACATGTCAAAACCCCCTTAGAACAGCCAAAACAAAAGGAAGGAAAAGCATTAAGGAAAAGCAAAACCCATCTCTAACGTCCTTGAATCTGCTGTCCCCTTCCTTGGCCAGCAGTTCCTGTGCAGAAGAATCTGGGAAGAAAAATTTTACTACCAAAAGATGTAGTTAGTTAGTTAGTTAGTTAGTTAGTTAGTTAGTTGTTAGTCAGGTAGCCCAGGCACGCTTCAAACTTGCAGTGTAGCTGAGGAATACCTAGAACTTCTAGCATGCCTGCCTCTGCCTCCCAAGGACTGGGATACAAGGGTGTACCAGCACATCCTGTTCACAGGGTGCTGGGGATTGAACCCAGGGCTTTGTGCATGTTAGGCAAACACTGTAACAGCTGAGTGGCATCCTGGCCTGGAAGCTTTTGATAAGCTAAGGAGAATGTACCAAAGTCCCACGTTTCCTTTTCGTTAACAGATCTCAAGTTCAACTCAGCTGAACCCACAAAGGTCCAATGGGAGCTACCTCTGACCCCACAGAGCTTCAGAGCTGTGTGGCAGTCCAAACACCTAGACTGGGACTGCAAAAGTGTGTGTGACTCACGAAACCACCTGCAAGTATCATGTGACTCATCATAGCCGAGGTGGGCAAGCAACTGCAGAACTTGCCACTCTGATGTCCACCCAGATGCCTCTCCAAAGCACTCGGGTTTTTGTTTTTTTGTTTTTGTTTTTTTTTTTTTTGTTTTGTTTTTTGTTTTTTGTTTTTTTTGTTTTTGTTTTTGTTTTTTTTTTTGCCATGTTGAATAACTGGGTAAGTGACAAGGACACGTGGTGCACACCACTGGGTGTGTGTGTCAGCATTAGGGTCTGAACTCTGTTCTCTAAGCAACTTGTTTTCAAGTCACTGCCCAGCATCTCCAGCTCTGGGCAGAGGGGTCTAGATTTGAAAGGATTGAGTACCTCCTCAACCCCTCAACTCATTTCATCATTAATTAAATTTTAAGCCCCCTCCTCCTTGGATTTTGCAGACCATCATCAATGCAAAATGACAGAAAAGTATTTTTTTTAACTTTTTGAAACATTTTTATTCATTCATTTGTGTGTGTGTGGACGTGGAATGTGGTCTCTTCTTCTCTGTGGGGGTCCTGTGATCAAACTCAAGTGGTCAAGTTTATCGGCAACTGCCTTTACCTGCTTTCACGATGTGATTACTGAGTAATTAATAAAAGTGTTCAAGAGTTCAGGGAGTCCACAAGGTGTCTACCTCTACCCCTCCCTCAGTTCTTCTTCCTCAGTGTAGTGCTGGGTACTCCTATACAATCATGTGGCACCCCATTCATTCATCAGCCTCATTTCTCTTACGGTGAGGCCCCTCTGGACTCTGTGGGGTAATCTTGCTCTCAAAGATACATGGAGTGGGGGGGGGGGGGGGGGGGTTAGGTACAGACACATGTATGCCTGTGCCTGTGGAGGCCAAAAGACAACCTCAGTTGTTCATTGATGCTGTCCAGCTTGTTATTTTGAGATGGGGTCTCTCACTTAGCTAAGACTTGCCAAGTAGTCTAAGCTCAGGGACCAAAGGATCTTCCCGTCTGGGTCTCCCTAACACAGATATGACAAGCATGTGCCATCACACCTGGCTTTAAAACACAACAAACAAACAAACAAAACCGAGTTCTGGAAATGGAACTTAGTTCCTCATGTGCAAAGATGCCCTTTGAGCTGACTAAGGTGACAGGAAGAAGGGTTACTTATCTTTCCTGGCTACCTTCCCCCAAAGGTATCTTTGTATTACAGGGGCTTCCAGGTGGCTGGAATGTGGAGACGTCATTGCCTACTTGGGAGTTAATAACACAGTGTCACAAAGGAATTTGAGGCTGAACTCCCACTGGGGCGTCAACTTTTCCTGCTTCAAACTTCCCTGCTGTGTCTAAAAGAATAAAACTCAGAATCTTTTTTTTTTTTTTCTTCTGGAGTCTCCATCGATGCCACCTTGTGAAATGGTCCTAGCATACTGTGTCACCCCATCACAAGGTGAGCTTTGCATAGCAAGGTTCAAAGGCTCTGGGTCCAAAATAACTGCCTTTTTCTGAGTGGGTTGGAGTGTACCAGACCTGGAGGGTGGTCTGTGTGGACTGTGTGAAAGCCAGCCACAGAGGGAATCCTCCCTTTGGTTTCAATCTTATGGGCAAGCATAAAGTCCCAGGGGCTGGTGTGGGGTTGGTATGGGATGTTAATGGGTCAGAAAATGGAACTGGGGTCTCCTGGCCCTCTCTATGTCGCCATACAATATTTCCCTTGCATTCCCCCATAAATAGGGAGTGATAAGGAGTGAGAATCCTTAGATAGTCAAACTCACACAACCAGTTTGTGACTCTGGAGGCTCCGTGTGCTCTGGACCACTCCCCCTCACTTCCCCGGTGCCAAATCCCTTCACTCTCAGGCTGGTCTCAACAGCTACACTGTTACTACAACATGAAGCCTCACCCCTAAACTGCAGGATTCCCTTCCAGGGGAAGCCCACTGTACAAGACTCTCCCTGCCCAGTGCGTCTCACAGCCAAGTGAGCCTGTGAAGGCTGAGACGGCTGTGGATCCAAGATGAGGAGCTTGCACGCGAGGCTCCGTTTTCCTGGGCCGTGTTTGCCATTTGCGGGAATAAATGAAGCATTGGTAATCTCTATCAAAGCTTTCACGCTTCATTCTCTGAAACTAAGTTGAAGCTTAGACAGAAAGGGATGAGGGACTTTTAATATAAAGTAATGATCATCGACACTCTGGCCCCAGAGGGTCTCTAGGAGAAAAAGGAGTCCCTACCCCATCCTGGGGAAGCTCGCAGGACGGCCAGGCAGGCTGTGAGTTGCCAGGATGCGTGGACCACATCCAAGGATTCTTACAGCTTTCCTGCAATGGAGCGGAGGGGTGCAGTTATAAAATGTAGCTTGTCCTGGAAGAGTGGAAGATCTAGAAAAGTGTGAGGTAGTCGAGCTCCCAGGGCTAAGTTGTCAGTGCAGAGTGAGGATAGGGGTAGGGGAGTTCCATCCCCCACTTGGGAGTTCTAACCAAGATGCTCAGGGAACATTTGCCGATTTGGGTTGAACTTGGTCCTGAGGAAGTGGATGTCTTTCTCTCCGTTCCCTCAACATTTTCTAGATATTTCGGATATCTCACTTCCAGAGCAGTCTCCGGGAGAACAGACACCCAACTTTTTACTTCAAGGCTTTCATCCTTGAAGAAATTCAGAGGCCTGTCGGGGAGGAGGGAGGTCCAGCCACCCTCCTGTGTCCACCTTCCTCCTCAGCCTCGGCCAGCTGGGAAAGCACCAGAAAGTCAGGAGCCCAGGAGCGAAGGCCCGCGGTCAGCCCGCAGAGAGCAAAGCATGGAAGGACCGACCCAGCCAGGCTCTGAAACCCACAGAAAAGGGCAGCACCCTTCGGGGAAGCTCTATAGGACCTGGGTGGGCATGACTCAGAGAAGGAAGGACCGCAAGAAAAAAAAAAATGGGTTGTAAAGAAACTCTAGGGAGACTTTAGCTGTGTTTCGGAGCCGGGTGTAGGCACTAGAGAACTGGCCAAACACCTCCGCTGAAACAAGGGAGGGAATGTGAAAGTTTCTTCCCAGCAAAGTTGTACTGACACAGAAGGGGGCTAGTGTGGCAGGGGCGTTACTACTTTCACCGCCCCACCCCCGCAAAAGAAAAAAAAAAGGAAGTATTTTCAAAGCGCTCACCTAGAACGAAGTTGAAGCTGAGTTGACAGCACTTCCCCAGCCAAACGCCAAGCAAATATTCTCCTGAGCTCAAGCTCGCAGAGGACTGGGGCCCAGCCCTAGGCCGGCAATCAGAAGCCAAGGGGACTGAGCTTGCGAGAGGTCTGGCCGCGGAATGTTCAGTGACAGTGCGGAGTGCAGTCTATCCCGGACGTGTTGAAGCAACCTCACAAATAAAGTCTACTTTCCACAGTCTTGAAGGCCAGCCCTCCCCCTATCTCATTTAACTCCAGGCCTGGTCGTTCCCGGGTCGGGTTTGTGCATTGGTGGTACAAAGGTGATTCTCATGAATCGGGCCCCAAGGAGCCCCAACTGGAATCCCCACTTCCCCCCTTCACACACTCAATTGAGGGCTGACGGTGGCTGCGAAGCATAAGAGGTCAGCCCGTCTGCACTCAAGGTCAGCGTCCGTGTCCCTACACGTTAGCAACACGGGGAGGGGGAGGGAGAGACTGTCACCAAATTGGACCTCCAGAGCATCTGCTGGACACAGACAGCTGAGCAAAATCAAGAGCTGGGCCAAGTGACCCATGGAGAGGGAGGGCTGGGGACCTAAGGAACACTCAGGCCTTCCCCTGTCTGGAGTGCTTTAGGAGGGAGGGGGAGTCCCAGAGACCGGAGGAAGCTGTCCGAAAGCAACAGGGAGACCTCCGATGCAAAAATGAAGACTTTGGAGTGGAGAGACCAGGAAGGGACCGGACCCCAAATCACTAAGAGCAGCAGAAAGAACCAAGGCAAATGCAAACCGAAACCTACAAAGAGTAGCCTGGGAGAGGCAGGCTGGAAGGAGTGTCACTCCCAAACCGTAGGAGAGGTTGCCGCAGGTGGCCTTTCAGAGTCTGCTGAGTGTCCCCAGCAGAGTCAGGGCCCTTGACCAGGAGCCCAGAACTGGTAGATATGGAGGCTCCCTGCGGAGATAACGGGCGCGCTCAGAGGCTTTCAATGGAACACCAGAACGGTTTTATTTTCATCCACGTACAGGAGAAAGGTGGCCCCAGGCCCGCGACCTAGCCTGTACTGACCGGAAATGGATTGCACAGCTCTCTCGGAGGACGGTGGGGAGCGCAGGCAGTGGCAGGGCGGGCTGGAGGGTGGCTAAAGGAATACGATGCTGGATTAGTACGTGCTTTTTCAGCCGGTCTAGTCCCGGCTCAGGTACGAGAGGAAGATGCGGGTGGAAACGCATCCCGTAGGGAAGATAGGATGGCAAATTTTGAATTCCCTTGAAAGTTAATATGGGCCTTGGGTCTTGCATTCCTTCCTTTATAGAGAAGGTAGGAAGATGGGGGGGGGGGGGAGACACTGAAACCTCCTCCTACTTAAAGATCGAAGGCCCCAGAAAAGCAGCCACCTCAGATCCTTATCAAATGTCAGAGTTCAGCTGTGAGGAAGGCCCAGCGTTGTAAACTTCAACGAGATTGAATGTGACCTTCCGAAGACGACCTTGCCCTCTTTTTCTTATCTGTAAGTTGGACAAGGTGATGTAGATATGTGTATAGATAACAGATACCGATCTCAAAGACATGTGCATGTCTGGATGAAGTGAACGATGTCAGATGTGTTCAATCATCCGCCAGGAAGTAGTGAGCATATTGGCAATAATTTAACATTTTTGCTAGGCTCCCTCTCCTCATCTGTTCTGCCCTGCCAGATGTCCAGGCGTCCAGATGTGAAAGAGGTGGAAAGGACCAGGAGAGGCCAGCTGAGAGGTTGGTAGGAAATCCGGAAATCAACCCTGTTAACATATGTCTCCCCAACACAAAAGATGCTAAGACTTGGAGAGCCTGGGATCTCCAGGTTCCATTAACTCCAAGGCCAAGCAGAGTCTTCTATGGAAAAGCTTGTTAGCTGTCAGGAATCCCAGCCATTTGCGATAGAGAACCCTAGGAAGAAAAAAAATATCCTTGTGCTTTTAGGTTTCTCTTCTACACAGAGGGCCTTCAGTTCTGGGAACCGCATGAAATGGAGCACTTGCTGAGGGTTCCCCACCACCCCAACCTCCTCTATCCCATCCATCCCCATCATGGGTATGGGTGTGTTTGCATGAGACAGGGAAAAATTCTTAGTGTTAGTTCATAAATTTTGGGAAGTTTATACACCCCCTGCAGTCTTGAAGAGGCACCTCCTCTGTTCTTCCCCCCAATACCCCCCCCACACTTACCCCACTGCCCAAAGTTGAGTCTGCAGCCCTGAGAATTCTCTTCAGGGTGAGATGTGGGTGAGTGTTCAAATGTTCACAGTGAGCCTTCTTCCTCTCAGCCTAGAATCCTCCCAAATATCTTCAAAGCACCCCGGTTCCAAGTCTGTGATAGTGAAGCGTACCTGTTCCACCTCAAGGTGGGTGGCAAAGGCTGAAGGTAGAAGCATACTACTGAAGTAAATTGTGTGGGCCAGCTACAAGCCAGGTTCTCTGAGAAATCACGTGGAACCCATCATTTTGCATCCTGCTTCTCCAGTATGCTCCATCCCCAGGAAGTCCAGCTGGCCTGGTGGCTCGTCCCACAACCACTGTGCTATGGCTATTAGTAGGGGTCCGATCCTGAGAACCTTGACCCTGATCCCCAGGGGACAGGGAGCCACCAGACTTCACTGCTGGTTGCCTCCACTCCCCATCTCCCAGACTCCCAAACAACCCACCTCTCTCAGCCCTAGTTCTCTCTAGTGGCAACCATGCAGAGGCCCTTAGAAGAGACCTTTGTCTCCTGCCCTGGTTAGGAATGAACAAAGCCCAGGAGTTGGGACTTGGATGTATCAGTATGTGCCTGTATTGTAGTGTTTTACTGGCCCAGATGTTTGTTAGAACCTTGTGCCCTGGTATCGTCTCTGCACCTGCTGTAATCACACCTCTGAATATACAAAGTATATTTGCTTTCCACACAGGTGCACTTCATACATGTACGTATGCTTTTGCATGTGTAGATAGCTGCTTGCTTGTCCACCTCTCCTGAAGGGATGCAGACAGCACATCTGAGGGCTTTGCCTCCCGCTAGTTGTGTTTCTCAAAAAGACTCTTCCTCAAAAAGGCTCAGATTGATTTTGGTTTTTTCACATGTAAAGCAGACCTTTTTATTTGAGCATTCCAGAGGAGCACTCCCAGATTGGCGCTTTGTTGAGTGTTTGGGGGATGGAGGGGCAAGGTTAACCACAGCCTCCACCATCTCTCTCTTTATTTTATATTATTTTATTCTTACTTATTTATTTTTGAGGCAGAATATCACCATGTAGTTTTGGCTAGCCTGGAACTCACGTTTTAGATCAGGCTGGCCTTGAATTCACAGAGATCCTCCTGCCTCTCTGTGTCTTGTGAGTGCTAGGATTAAAACTGCTCATCGCCATGGACACACCCTCTTTTTATAAGTCATCAGATAAAGTGTCTTCTTCGCTGAGTCTAGAGGTCCAGGGAAGATTTGAACCTCCGGTGGTCAAGAGAAATGGAACAGTGCTCTGACCCCAAGAGGCACCATTATGGTCTTTAATATGAAGTGTCATGTTCAGCTTAATAAGGCCGGGCTGTGCAGCAAATGGGAGGTTGTGCTGGATACACGGCCTTCCTGCTCATCTTACCCACCCCCTCACCCCACCCTCGTTCCTATAGCCTATAGGCCAGCAAATCATATCATGTCTACTGCTAGATGAATGGCTTGTCTAGAACACACACATGCACACGCACACGCAAAATCAAGCTGGCCACTGAAAAATTTTAGGGCCACCCCAGAGAAGGTCCAGCACTGGGGCAGGCCCTCTTCTGGTGCCTTTGGCTTCAGGCTGTTGTCTCCTTAGGAGTGGCCAGAGCTCACTTCTGTCTCAGCACTTTGGTCTCATTGAAGGCCATGAGGGAAGGGAACCGTTCTGAGGTACTGATTGGCTGCCAGGTAGCTTCATCTCTTGTGACTGATGGGGTTATGGTTGCCAGAGCCACTCCTCTATACCCTGGGCAGCCCCATTCAGAGGCCTGTGAGTCAGGCACCTACATGCACCCACAAACACCAAACAGTGACTATCAGCTGGAGCCCACCTATCCAAAGCACCTCCCCAGCCTAAATAAATACATGCACAACACACAAGTCAAAACGCCCAAAGATAGCAACCCACTGCAGACATAGGTGCACACACAGAACTCTGCCAAATGCCTTTTCCTTCCTATCTCCATCCTATCCTTCTCACTGCCTCCCCCAACCGCCCCCGAGCCCTCCCTCCCCCCACGTAGGAAAAGGGAGAAAACAGAGACCTTTGCCCTCAAAAAGAGCACATGAGATCGATATTGTTTAGACTCCTGTAGCTTGTATCTCCTTCTAGGCTGAGGAAGATTTAAGTATATGGTTCAATTCCAGTCCTTAAGGGAGGGGGAGGAAGAGGAGATGAGGAAGCAGGGCTGGTGTGCTCAGCTCAAGTATTTATCTCGATGTAGCCAGCCCCCCCCCCCCCCTTAATACACAGGCAGCTCGCCAAGCCAGCCCCATAAACCTGAGAAATCAATGCCTATCTATGATCATTATTTCTCTCTCCCTCTCTCTTTTTAAAAGAAGGGGTACCAGAATAAGGTCTGCCCGGATCCGGCCTCCCCTTCTTCTCTGCCCCAACCGGGGAGAACGAAAATTGCAAAGTGGAAGGAGAGACGAGAGGAAGGCCGGTCCTGACCTTGACTACAAGGCCTTGGCCATATCTTTGAAGTACAGGCTACAAAACGACACAGGCACGGAGGACAAAAAAAATTCCAAAGTTCTCAGAGCCCGGTTTCTCCCGCTGAACAATGAAGAAAACTCTATTTGCCCACGTGATTAGAAGATAAAGAGAGATAATGGGTAAGAAATCAAATTACATCACAATACCGATCCCACCAGAGGCTTAGCCAACACACCCAGGAGTTGGAATGGTGGCCTTTGCTGTCCCTGAGGGGTTAGGGGGTGGAGATCTCCTGTCTCTGGCTTTTTTTGTACTGGGTGGTGGAGGGAGGGCTTCAGGAATGTGACACTTCCTGGAGCTGCTTCTGCAGCAGCCTCTGTTCTAGCCCCGGAAATAAGGTGGCCTTGGATGCTTCGGTGAAGTAAGGGACACGGTGGGTAGAAGATTCAGAGTCACACCCCCACGTGCTTTCAGAAAAGGAGATGGGGAGACTGAGGGGGCTGGTCCAGATTCTGAGCTGGCTAGCACTTCAGACCTCAGACTTCTTCACCTGAAGGCCAACTGGCAAAACCTCAAGATGCCAAGCGCCACTGTCAAGAGAAGGAAGACAGCTGCTCCCAGTCATATCTAAACACCTATATGTGCAGGCACCATCCCAAAACAACAGCAAGACATAAGGGACCCATAGAAATGTCTAATGCACTTTTGCAACTGCTCTCCAGGCCACTGGAGCCCAAGTTCCCAAGCCCTTGTACAGAGATGGCATGAGCCTCTTGACTTCCTGGGATACAGAGCCTAGCACTTTTAGTTCTCAGATAAGAAATAAGATGTTGAGCCAAATTGGGGGTACTTTTTCAAGGAAGGGGTGGGAATAACTAGGCCATTCTCATTTCTTCCAAAAATCAATCCTGCAAAAAAAAAAAAAAAAAAAATGACAGGAAATAAACTCTAGAGAAAAGGTTCCCATATTGATGCAAATCCCAGACACACTAGGCAAGCATTCTAATGTGCAAATGCAGATGAGTGCGTAAACAGGCACCATGAGCTCACAAATGTCCAATCGTGCGTCTGACCCTGCGTAACAACCACTCAGCTGCACAATACAAACACATGCAGAATACACACAAAACGGGTGGGAACTGAGGCTCACCGTGACGTGCACACTATTCCATGTGCATACAAACGTGTAGACACCCGTCTAGCATAATTCCGTACATACCTATACATAGTTATATTCATGTTACATGCGTCTTGCATATAGAAATATAGGAGAGTAGAATTTATAGTGTATAAAACTGTAAACAAAAGAAAGATGGGAACCCTTAAATAGGCTCTTAGTCTTTTCAAATCTTCCACCCCTTAGCCTCTGAAAGCTTCACCGGGTGTCAGTCCTGGAGAGTCTATCCTAGTCACTGACAATTACCCACAGTATCCTCTAGGTTGGCCAGGTATCTGGCCTGTCCTAGGATCTTCTGTGTACCTTCTTCTCCTCTCCTTGAAATGAGGAGTTTGGCCAGACTTTGCTGGATTTGGAAAAGAGACTCCCATATGCAAGCTTCAGGTGAAGGGGAAGTAGGCCCTGGCTGTTTGGGGGCTTTCAGACCCCCTGAACAGGATGACTAGATACAGCTTTTCGCACAGTCAGGCCTCCTTTTGCAGTATGAGGAAACTCTTACCTAGTGAAGCCCCTCATAGATCACATCAGACTAGCTATCTGCCAAGGGGAATCCAATACCCAAAGGAAGGGGTGAAGTTCGGGCTGCAGAGTCTCTGGGCCAAAGCTGGGCAGCTTTGTAAACAGCCTGCCACCATTGCAGGCCCTGGTAAGGCCTTTAGCCTTCGGTAGAGAAAAATCTCCAGCCAAACTCTCACAAAAAAAAAGAGGGGGGGGGAGGAAAAAAGAAAAAAGAAAGGAGGCATGAAGGTATAGTTTGGTGCATGGAAGCGGGGTGAACAAGAAGACTCGGTTGGCTGAGCCTGCACAAGCTTAGGCAGCCAGCTGGAGCCGCTGGGGGCAGGGCAGTGAAGGACTGGACTTTCTGGCATTGGGGTCCCCTAGAATACACTCAGAGACTCAGCATATTCTCCAGACCAAGACCAAAGCAAACCCGGACAGCCTGTGCCATTCACGCTCCTTCACACTAGCATTTGTTGGGTGGTGATGGTTACAACCATAGATGAGCTTCCGAGGGCTTTGTAACCACCCTGTACAGCCAGGGTGGTCGCCACATAGCACCTGGATGGGCTTTCCCATCCCACAAAGAAGAAGGCAGGCAGCAACTCATGAACACAGTGAACATTTTATTTCAGACTACAGGTTTCTGAACATAATAAAATCTTTGGCTTGTAGCGGCGGTTCAGTCTCGCAGTCTGTGGGGTTGTATTTCTCAAGGAGTCTCCAGAAAAGGAAAAGGATTTAGGGGAAAAATAGACAAGACCAATAGAAGAATCCTGGGTGGGTAGAGGAGAGGGGAAGGGCAGACACGCAAGGAAACACACTCACACTCACACAAAGAAAAGTCCCAGAGAAACCAGGGCCAGCGATGGGGGTGCGGGAGGTACCCAGAGAAGCAAAAACATTCAAAGGAAAAGAGCAAAGAAAACGAAACTGGGCTGGGGCAGCAAGGTAGGAAGGAGGGATAAAATAATTATAATAATTATAATAATTATAACAATAATAAATGAGATTAATAAAAATGTCCAGCAAATAGAGATCGCTACACATATTTGTTTTCCTTACCTGAAATTAAATATATACACGGTCGTAAGCAGTTTGGCTAGATAGAGCTTTAAGGAATTCGCAGTTTCGTCTTATACAGTGAGTTAGAGAATAGATCTTTATTTTTTCCCCCATAGCACCTGTCCGAGTCTTTCTCCCGTTTCAAAAACCGTTTTGTTCCAATGTGAATGTCCACTCGGAGGATTGCTTTCTCTTGCTCGCTTTCTCTGTCGCCCTGATTGATGCCTCCCTCCTTAGCGATCGTCTCTGCATGGCGGCGTGGGGCCGGTGAAGCGGCAGCCTGGAGATGGCATGGGCGCCGATGGACTGCGGGCCCCGGAGCTGGCCACAGCTACTCGCTCTCGTCTTTGTCCTGGACCGTGGTGGTAGAGTGGTTGTACAGTCCCTGGGCCATGAGGTGCAGCGCCAGGCCGTTCTTGATACCGGTGGCTTTCTTGATCTTGGCACGCTTGTTTTGGAACCAGATCTTGATCTGGGACTCATTCAGGCTGAGCTCCTGGGCCAGGGTCTGTCGCCGCTGCTCCGTGATATAGCGGTTTGCCTGGAACTCCGCCTTGAGTCTCTGCAGCTGCTCGGCCGTGAACGCCGTCCGCGGCCGCTTGTCTTCCTTCTCGTTCTTTTTCTTCTTTAGCTTCCTGGTGCGTGGACCTGCAGCGAGGAGGACAGGGCCAGGGAGGGGAGGAAGGGGGTCGGGAGCAGAGGGAGGGGGAGAGGGCAGAGTAAGCCGTAAGAATGGCCGTGTGGAGCACACCGCGGGGATCCCGAGCTTCCGGGGGGATGGTGGAGGCCAGCTGCTGGGTCCCGCTATCTCTACCGAAGAGCCCCTCTCTATAGCACTGAGATCTCTAGGCCCCCCTCTGCAGGAGGGACTCAGAAACCAAACAGGAATACTGGCGGGGATTGCAGGAGCCACCCAATTCAAAAAAGCCGGGAACAGACCTAGCTCCCAGTACTTTCTGGCCCAAAAGGCCAAAAACAACAACAAAATGTGGAGGGGGGTGTGGAATTAAAGATAGAGTGAGCTCTGGGGGTCCCAAGGTATAACCTAGACTTAAGGGGTCCCCGAACTAGAATGTCTTCCTAGCCCTGGATATAATAAAATACAACATTAAGGTCAGGCCCTGGGAAGAATGGCTGGTCTGCCTTGGTTCCCACTTTATTCTCCGGAAGATACACACACACACACACACACACACACACACACACACACACACACACACGCCTATGCAAAGCTCCTACCCGATTCTCACCACTGACCAGGGAAGCTGAGATCCCCCAGCTCCAGAGAATCAGGAACTTCTTTTTGCCTTCTTTTCTTTCTGTTCTCTGTAGTGAAGCAGGACACGCACTGCCCCGTCCCTATCAGGTCTGCAGCCCCTGGTCTATGAGTTTAAGCCCTGGGACATTTTCTTTAGCTTCTTGGTTGGTGTCAGAAAGAAAAGAAGGACCCTCCCAACTCCTCTCCATGGGGGCAGACAAGGCTGGAGAGGGGAGGAAGGTTCTGTTATCTCTCTTCTGAACCTGCTTGCACCAATTTCAGGGTGCAAAAGTCTTGAAGCAACACAAACAAATGGGGGAGCGTATGGACGATGATAACCCTTGCCTTGTTGCCCCCACCCATAAGCAAAACAAGAACTAAGAGATGATGGTGAGAGAGACAATCACAGCAAGGGTCCTGTGCTATCACCCCAAGATGTAGACCCCAAGGAAAAAGACCACAGAAACACTCTCCAACAGGATGAGGCCTCTCTCAAACGCTAATGTGGAAGGCTGGTATGGGCTCCAGCCCGGGGGAGAGAACTAAGATGCTGAACCTTGGCTGGAGGGTTGAAGCCTGCTTCTTGGCATTCTTGCTGGGATGTTGACATTGAGCGGCTGGCCTCAGTGATAGCTGTGGTGGCTAGTGGATTCGAGCAACGTTCCTGTCCCATCTGTTATTACCTAAAACTGTCTGAAAGAACGGTCTTTGCTGGGGTGTGCAAACCTAGTCACTGGAAAAACCGAGTAATCTAGCAGTAGGCCAGCACCTAGGGTCACTAGCTGTATGTGAGGAGGAATCCAGGCCTAACTGTAGGAATCACGTCTAGGTTGTCACTCCTCTCCATTAACTGCCTTTGGAGAAGTATCTGATCCCTGCGTTTCCTGGTCTATAAAACAGGAAAGGAACAAGGAACAAAGAAAGACAAGGCCTATTCCTGAGCAAGACTTGGGTTTAGAAGAGTCATGAGCCAAGCAGGCAAAGATGGCCCAGGAAATGTGCGCATCCTCCAAGAGACTCCGCTGCGGGAGGTGCGTCCAGAGCATGTTGTAGTGTTGTTGTTGTTGTGTGCAGAGGCACGGACACTTGTAATAAAATCGTAGCCTCCTGGCCGGCCCGACCCACTCAGCCTGACAGCTCAATCACTCTATCCATCAGGCGAGTCAATCAAAGCAGCTTTTCGGAGGTTCAGGGAGCCCAACGTGTCAATAACGGGGCTCGAGATGGCGGGGGCTGATAGCGCGCATCGATCCGCACCCGGCCCGAAGCAGCAAGGCTGCAAGACACCAGCCAGCGGTGGGGCGCCTGTAGCTACCTTTTGCCCGGTCCCCTGGCGGGCCCAACGCTGACCCTGGACCCAAGCCCCTGCTGTTCTCCTCACGGCCGGCGCTGGCCTCATAGAAACGCCTAATCTGTGCAAGGAGCAGCAGGCCTGAGCCCTCTCTTCCAGGGCCCAGCAGCTGACCTTGGGTAGGTGCTCCAGCACAGGAAAAGAAAGCAGAGAACTGACCTAAGACAGGCAGATAGCTACTAACGGCATATTTTCGAAGGAGAGAATGAAAGAAAGAAACCAAGGTTGGAGAGACAGGGGTGTCGGGCACACACTTGACTCCCGTGTCCATGGTCCAGCTTTCAAACCTGTTTGCTTTGCTCTCCCAAAGCCGGCCAGCTCCAGCGAGCGGCGGCTGCTCACCTTTCTGGCTAGAGCCTTTACTCTACCTTCTACCGACGCGGGTTGACTCCCCATACCCGGGCTGGGCGCAAGGGATGGCGCTTTTTTTCCTTTCTCTCTCCCCTATATTTGCCTTTCTGTAAGTGGACTCTCCATAGAATAATATCTATAGTGTTTGTTTAAAACACACGGCAAAGATTATTTCTCTGGTTCATCTCCCTGGCTAAAGCCAGTCCTGACAGGACTAAGATGGTAGATGCAGATCCAAGTCACTAGGCCTATCTTCCCGCCAACTCAGAGAGCCCTTCCCCTACTAAATATATCAATGAGTAATTTTATAGCTTTCTTCGAAATAGTAAAATAAAATATAAAAATGGCCTCAAGGCTCAGTTCGTAAAATCAAAGGACAGAAACTGGAGCCTCCTGTGCGTGCCAATCGCTGTAACTTCCTTGGTGGAAATGGCCAGCATGGCAGAATCGAGCCCACGATCGGTTGTGACTGGGACCCGGGGCAAAAGGAGAAGTCAATTGTAAAGTCAATAGCGCTTCAAACTGGGCTTGCTTTCCCCCGAGCGCGAGGGCTTGGAATTCTAGGGCATAGCCGGGGCCTGAACGCGTATGCACACCCCGGCTCGGGTACTCACCAGAGGATGGACGGTCCGAGTAGCGAGTGCAGTAGACCCAGGCGGGCCAGACTAGGGGTTGCTGCGAGTCAGTCTTGACCACTGGCCCACCGTTAGCCGAACCCATGAGTAGGATCGCAGGGTTGTGTTCCGGGAACTTGGCGCCCTGCGCCCCGGGACTCCCCGCGCTGCCTCCACTGCCACCGCCACTGTCCGAGGGCTTCGATGCTGCTGCTGCCGCCGCCGCCGCCACTGCCGCTGCAGCCGCTGCCGCCGCCGCGGCCGCCGCAGCAGCCGGGTTCCCGGCTTTGGACGCGCCCGCGCCGACGGCGGTGGCGGGCTGGGAGCCGTCGGGTGGGCCACAGTTCG